>NC_083621.1:22272066-22529627 GCF_963584025.1 Labrus mixtus
ATCCTTCTCTCAGTCTCTCTCCTCCTCCTGGATCTATGAACAGCCTCCAGCATTTTGTTTTCTCTTGCACAGATTCAGATACCTTTTCCTGTTTGCAGCAGTGGTTCTTTCTCTGACACACACGTCATCTGCCATCACCTTGTTTTCTTTTTATTTGTGCTGCACATGCTTCTTGTTGATTTGTCATTCAAAAAGTAATCAAAAAGTAAAGAAAAGAAAACAAATTGTATCAAAAAACCTTAAGCAAATTCATTTAAAAAAGATCTGTTGAAATGCTAATAAACAAACTGCATGCATTTGCAAAAACACACATGCAGTGATGCCAGAAATGTCACTCAGATGGCGATTTTTTAACAAATGGACTTCAGGTTTAACATTTTAATCGTGATACGATTAAGTTCTGAACTTTACACATTCAGTTTTTAAAATTATGTAATTAGAATAAGAAATATAGGTAACTCTTTATAATAAGGGCACATTAATTAACATTAGTTAACGTATTATTAAGCCTTAACTAATGGTTACTAACAGTTAACTAATGTGTCTAGTAATAATTTATTAATGGTGTTCATGTTAACTGCGGTATTAATTAATGCATTATTTAATCCTTATTAAGGATGCTATTAGGATGTTATATAAGCATTACTTAACCATGATTAACCATTTATTGATGCTCTAAATAAGCATTACTTAACCATAGTTAACATTTATTAATGCTCTGAATAAGCCTTACTTTAACATAATTAACCATTTATTAATGCTCTGAATAAGCTTTACTTAGACATAATTAACCATTTATTAATGCTCTGAATAAGCCTTACTTAACCATAGTTAACCATTTATTAATGCTCTGAATAAGTCTTACTTAGACATAATTAACCATTTACTAATGCTCTGAAAAAGCCTTACTTAGACATAATTAACCATTTATTAATGCTTGTTGTGACCCTTATTGTAAAGTGGCAAACATATATCCCTTAAGTAACACTTTATAAATGCATAATAGAGCTGAATAAGCATTACTTAACCATAATTAACCATTTAATAATTTTTGTGACCCTTGTAATTTTGAAACAATCACAGAGCTATTAAACATTACTGAAACATTAACAAATCAAATACAATCATCATGACAACCATCTGTTTTAGTAACATTAGTTAATAGGCTTAATTAACATGTAAACCCTTAATTAATGTTAACAAGAGACATCTGTTAAGGGTTTCTTAATGTTCATTACTGTATGAATGTACTGTTAATTAAGGCTTATTACTGCATTAACTAATGTTAATAGCATCCTTAATAAGGATTAAATAATGCATTAATTAATACCGTAGTTAACATGAACACCCTTAATAAATGATTACTAGACACATTAGTTAAGGCTTAATAATGCCTTAACTAATGTTGATTAATGTACCCTTATTGTAAAGTGTTACAGTAATATATTAGCATCTACATTGGTCCTTGCGGCGCACTGTAGTTAAGCTGCTGCAGTGACGGAATATACTGACACCACTGCACAGTTAAATTGCATCACCCGCAGAGCCCTACTGTGGACGTCTGGATTACACTATTTTGAAGAAGTTAACTAAAACACTTCCTAAATGGGGGACAACTGACTGCAGGCCAGCCAACGTTATGGGAGACTTGGGTGTAAAGGACGTCATCAGGTTGGCAAGTTGTGTATTATTTATTGCCTGAGGAGCAATATTTTCCAACATTCAGGATCATTTTGAAACAGAGAAAGCAACTAAACTGGACCTCCTGCAAAGTTCAAATGATGTTTCATTAACTTGGATCATTGGACGTCAGTGAGTCATTTTGTACATTACACTCCTGCATATTTCTTAATTTGTAACTGTGTTGCCCAATGTTTTCCACAGAATAAGCACTTTGAAGCTGTATGGACCACAGTGGTGTAGCAGTGCAGCACTTTTTTTTTAAGTAATACATCTTATATTTGTTTCTCCAATCAAGACACTGGAAAGAAAAGCTTTAAATTCTTAATATGGGCTAACTAATTAAATTCAGCAATGAACCACATTAAAAGGAGGAATATGTAAAGAATGAAGTGTCTTAAGCTGGTACTGCAATCCAAATCCAAAACATTGCAGAGAGCTGTCTTCCCCCCACCCTCCTCCCTACAGTCGACATGCGGGTTGCCATGTTGTGGATACTAAAGCCTCAGTGTTTAATCTGCTCTGCATCGGTCTGTAAACCTCTCTGCATTCTTACATTTTTCAAAAGCATCTCCAATATTGATCCTACTTTGACCACGTTTCTGCTCATGGAGCTTATTAGAAACATGCCGAGGCTTTTTAGGTCGGGTACAATCAGTTCTTTCTGAACCAGTTTTCAGCACCTTCTCTGGTCCAAACAAACCATTCAGGACTGTTGTCTAAACTGAGAAGGAGGACATACTGGTTGCTGCATTGTTGTTAGAGAAGCCAGCACTACAACATGGCATGTATCCTAATGTCTGATGATATAGTGAGGTCATTTTATCATTTAATTCAATATATATCTTACACATCACTCCTTTAAAAAAGTCATAAAAATGATAAATCTGCCTAAAACAACTTGGACAAATTGCAAAAGATTTCAAACAGCACTTTGGCTCCATCTCTCCTAATGGGACAGATTTTGTTATTTTAAGACAACGTAAGCCAACATATGTTATACATACTAGTATAATTTAATAGCAGGGGAGGCCATAAAACACTAAAAGCAGTGAATATTAAACATCTGCCCACCGGGTAGCCAGAAACGCAACCTCAAATGAATACTAATATTCCTCCTAGCGCAGGATGTAAATTAAAAAGAGTATGCCAAACCTGTTTCCATAATAAGTTTAAAAGGTGATTAAATGTCAAAGCAGTTTCAAAGGAGAGCTCCAGGAGACTGAAGATCAAATACTTCACAAAGTTACTGTTCTGTTATATGAACTTTTAACTAGTCGAGCTGCACTCAGACAGGTAACACTATTTAATCACAGAACTGAAAACTATGACAAGAATCTGAGATCTGCTTACAGTGTATTCATATGTGATAAGATATGATGCATAAGGTTTATGTAAGGTAAACTCCACAAGCACCTCCAATAGTGGTATGTGATGAAATACCTTAATTCAAAGCAATCCAGACTCAATCGCAGAGACACTGGCAACAACACACTCACATCGAGGAGCTTAAAGGGATTTGATGTTAATGTTTTGTCTTTTATCATGTTGCTTTGACGATGTTGTTTAATGTATTCATGCCGGTAATGCACATTACACTGGGATGAACTGAAAAATGAGAAACTAAAAAACAGCTTCCTCTCATTTTGTCACTGCTGTCCTTCCATTTACCTCTTACTCGTCCTCGCCCCTCCACCACCACAACACACACACACACACTCACACACACACCCTTTCCAACTCAGAAACAATACACCTTAGACTAAATGGTGAAAAGAACATCTATAAAGAGGAGAATGTATTTTGCATAACTCATTATAAACATAACTTCAATTAGGCCGCAATGCAAACGCTGTGTCAGTATCATTTAGCGCATGCTGTGCACCGCTTACCAATGCAAATGGTGTGTCTGTGTGTGGGTGTTTATTCATATCTTACTCTGTTTGCAAATGGTTTAAATGTTTCAGTTTGTAAAATGGCCCTTTGCTATCACAAAAGAGACTATGTAATGTTTTACCCACGAGAGCTGCGCATTTGCTTTGGTCTTAAATTGTTTTTATGTTTTTATTCAGCGAGTAGCGGTTTATCCATTGCCAATTACCTGCAAGGTAAATGGTAAACTATCATTGTGAACTGACACTTGCTTTGACACGAGTAGGTGGCGGAGTCCTCTGGTCATTGAGCGTGCAGGACCACCTACTTCTGCTCCACAGAAAACCCATCTGGGTGACATGTCAGCATACATTTGTCTCCTTAGCGTTAAGGTGAGTCAGTTGGAATACCTATGTCAAGCTAAACAAACAATGTAAGCCTGGCTTGACAGAGGGTGCACAAAAAATTAATTGTCTGGATTTTAGGTGGTCGGGAGTTTGCTGCCAGTTGCCACCAGGGGGCTCTCAATCAAATCAAATCTCTGAGTTAATGTTACTTGAAATACAATGTTGTAAATTATTTAAGTTAATTTTATGACTGCACTCCCTACAAAGGAATATTGGATGATGGGTGAGGAATACATTTCAAATGTATGCATCATTAAAAACACAAGGTTACACTACCACTAATAAAAGTTGGGTCTAACCACCACCGAAATCAGCACAGGTTCTCCTGCTAGAGGAAGCACTTCATGGTGATATTGCGAGACAATTCTTACAATTATGTTTTTACACACATTTCCTCCCGAGATTATACCAAATCCCCCTTGAGATAGTATTTTTAATGAAATATTTTACACCTCTGCACAGCAATAAAAATGAAAATATGTCCAAAGGAATGACTTAATTAAAGGACTTTATTAAGCAAACCTCAATATGACTGCAAGAAATAGAAAAATGCTAACAGATATCTGGTGGTAGAAATGTGTCGATGAAGGGCTACGAATTAGATAGGGCAGGGATGGCATTTAGGGTTCATCTTGATTTTTCACAAGAGACACATTCACATTTCATAGCCTATGGTTATGTCTCTCACATACAACAAATGTACAAAATGTTCAGGCCAACAAAGAAGTGTTATCTGTCTGGATGATAAGCAGGATCAGATCTGTGTTTGGCACATTCATCTGTTTTTACCAAAAGCTTTTACTGTACCTGGACTCACCACTGTCGTGAAAAAAATAGAGCAGTTTGTAATATGTTTTGCTGTTATTTTATGTTGACTCCCATTGGAACGTATCTGAATGTGAGAAGCTGAATATCCCTGCAGTTCATCGAGGGTCCGCTTGAAGCTGGCTCCAAGAACCCCAGAAGTTACATACACATAACAGGCAAAAAAGCCAGTTTTTACAACATAAATTAACATGTTTACAGCCTTGTACAAAAAACAAATAGGTCTGATTAGTTAATGTCCTCATGTGCACACAACGTGTGTGAGGCTTGTTCTAGTAAAATTAGTACAGTTGTTCCCCTTCATTAGCATTTGAAGACAGGTTTGAATAAAACATGAACTCTTAACTTAACTGCTCTGTATATTTAGGTGTGTTCATGCGTCTCTATGTGTATATCTCATAATACAAATGAGCATTGTGCTCCCAAGCTTAAACATACGGCAGGTGTGAGCTAAAGCATCTTTCAATACATCTGGCACTATGACAGCCGAATCATTTGAGGTAAAATGAATCACATTTACTTCACCACAATATCACTACATGGAGTAAAACACTAGTTGTAGTTACAGAAACTTTACACACATTCACATATTTCTAACTATGTTTATGACATCCCACTGATTGGTTTAGTTTCCCACATTCCTTATGCGAGAAGTTCATATTCTAGTGAACATACTGTTTTAGGCTTTAATGCACAGGCAGAATAGGATAGGATAGGATAGGATAATACTTTATTGATCCCCAGAGGGGAAATTCGGGTGTTACAGCAGCACAGACAAGAAGCTCGAAAATACAAAATACACATTAAACAGAATAAATAAAAATAAAATAAAATAAAAATAAAAATAGGAATAAAAAAATAAAAAATAAATAAAAAATAAAATAAAAAATAAAAAACAAGGGGTATATACAAGTACAAAATGAATGAATGAATGAATGAAGTTAGCAGGGGGGAATTGAGAATTGAGACAGTATTTACAGAGAATGACAAGATAAAGTGACTGTGATTAAAGTGACTCTGTGTGATAAATAGCAGCAAGATGCAGAGTGTAGTTATATAATATAATGTAGTATAATATAATATAATATAGTGCAGTATGACCAATATAGTGTAGTATAATGAAGTGTTATATAATACAGACTAGTATAATAATATAATAAATATATAGAATGTCTTCTAACATTATACTCTGATCATAATATGATGAGATCTCCATACATCTTTTATCATGTCCACACTTATTTCCAAAATGTCCTTAAGCTTCATCCTAAAAACTCCAGGCACTCTACTTTGGCTCACTGCTTGTTGCAATGTGTGTGTGTGTGTGTGTGTGTGTGTGTGTGTGTGTGTGTGTGTGTGTGTGTGCTTCTGTCAGAGCACCCTCCAAATATCACAAATTCCAATTACCTAAAATACAAAATGAGCTATAAATTAATCTCCAAATCAACTTGTAATCCACCATATCCTCCCCGTCGATAAATCACACACACCCTCCATGCAATTACCCTCCTATGATCAGGGCAGGCAGCTGGAGGGTGCATTGAATTATGGCGTTAATAGAGGGGGATGTATCCTGGCCAGCAGGCAGCATGTTTATACCTGGACGGAGCTGCAAATTAATTTGACTATCAATCTAACTAACAGGCAGAGAGAGAGAGAGAGAGAGTGTGTGGGGATCGGCATGTACACACAAACACTAATACATTTCTGTGCATGAAACTATGCCAACACAAATGCTTCAATGTTACCTCAGAATGCATGTTATAGTGAAAAATGCTGTATGTTACCTTAACGATGCATAACATTCGAAGTTCTGAAATGAGCATTGCGTCTCACCCCAGGATGGCTGGTACCTTTCTGTGTGGAGGTAGCATGTTCTTTAAAAATATCTGGTTTTGTCCGGAAGTCAGAAGATTTCCAGGTGGATAATTTAAAGACTCCCTTTAGGTGTGAATGTGAGCCTGTGTTTAGCTCATGCTGGATTAATGTTGAGTCTGTGTAAAATAAATACAACAGAAGTACAGTCTAGACCTGCTCTTTATGTAAACTTCCAATGATTTGGGGATATACTAGTGAATATTGTCTGATTGGTTGATTGTATAAGTCATCAGGAATGTTCTGAGATTTGTATTTTCTTCATGAAATACCTAGTAAGGGCCAAACACTGTTAAAGAACCCTGCAAGGTAAAAATTCAGGGCGACTGTCCCTGAACATACACCTCACAGAGGGAGACTATCCCTGTCAGACAGGAGGGGGGGGCAGGGGGGTCTCCTGAGGCAAAACATGGTGTTAAAAGAACAAAGTTTTGGATGAAGCAACAGAGTCTGTTATGATGCTATAGAAAGACTATTTGCCTTTATACCAATGCTATGTGTAGTTCAACATAATCAGAATACAATTAAAACAACGTAGAAGAACATACTGTAGACCAGAAAACATAATGCTGCAGTTTAATTAGATGTACAGTGATAGTACCGGTCGCATGCATACAGTCTATGGTCGTTCATCGGTCACAGGGAATAAACGTCACAACCCCCTTTCACTCTCTCAGGGTGGATTCTCCGGTTTATATTCTGCTGTGTTCTTAGATCAGCTCATTCTGACTTTCTGCAGGAAAGATACGAGGGGGCTGGCAGGACAAACTCTGGATAGAGTTTAAGTGAAAAATTCAGCTGTTCGTGTTCACACATGCACCCCGAAAGATTCAGGAGTTTTTCAAGAGTTTTGTGCAAGTGTGAAAGCACTATAAGAAAACAGGAGGAGTTAACAACATCCCCAATTTTACTAGGACAGCATATCTAGAAAGACAAGAAAATGGACCAAACATTCGGAAACCAGTCTTTTACAAGCCACATATTTGAGCATATAGTGCCATGTGTTTAGAGGAAGAAGGAACGCCAAAAATGTCATTAATGCATCGCTTGATGGAAAAAAACAAGCGACATCCAGAGTATGATGTGATGCCTCACATACTCCAAACATTTCAAACCAGCAGACATAATTCCACCACCCAACACAGATGTTACAATCCTTCTGTTGCTCAGGTTGGACATCAGTGTGTACACAACTTGTACATTAATATTAAATCTTTAACATACCACACGCATACCTGGATTTAGGTTGGGTAAAAATACATAATCCAATGTAAATGTCCTTCAGCCAAGGTGCAGCAAAAATGTTCCCACCTCATTTCTCATGCCCTGTACTGAAGTGTTCCAACATACAACCCTAGTCACCGTTGAAGACACACCATTTAAAGCCCTGTTTTTGATTTAAGAGCCCACTTTAAAGATACCTCTGAAAATGACACAGTCCTCAGCTGGTCAGATCAAAATAACATGCTGTCTGGCATCCTTCAACAGTTTTGTGGGGGACAAGCAGCCATATCACAAGTTTGAAATGAGCTGTTCAAGGACAATGACCTCATCAGTGAGGTCATATATTTTTTTCTTTAAAAAAAAAAGCTCTTTACCAAGCAATCTATAGCCTGATGCAAGCAGCTGAACCGGAGAGCGCAACATGGCTTGGAAGTGTAACAGATTTCCATCAAAACGTCTACATCGAATATGGACTTAAAGTATTGAGTGAAATTGGAAACACCGACCTCTTGAAATGTAAAAGAAATATGCTCTTCTGGTTGAATGTTGGGCTTCACATAATACCCTCAAATAGCCTCGGTGATGGAACATTCAAATCCTTCGGCTACATTTGAACACATCTCAAGCTCTGAGAGGTGTGGCACCTCTTCGTCGTATTGCAAGCTCATTTTCTCAGGCGTCTGGCACAGTATACTATTTTAGTGTGGTCCTGAGTGCCACTGGCCTGTGCTAAAAATGTAGTTGAACCAGTGTGATTGAATGTCTGAGTTTGACTTTTTAAGTGCATGTGATTGCTCTGTAAAGGTTGCTGAACTTCAGTTTACATAAGGCTGAGAAACTATAATTTTTGGGCTTTTTATGCCTTTTATGTAGATATAGGAAGGTGGATAGATTCAGAAATCAGGGAGAGAGACTGAGTGGGGAAGGAAATATGGGAAAGAAGCCACATGCCGCCCACTAAGAGGACCATGGCCTCCATATATAGGGCGCGCACACTAACCACTATACTGTAGGCTACCAACATGCCCTTGTTTGTCTTTTAACAAAATGATCCAAAAATAAACAAATGTACAAGTAGATATTTTTTCTGTCATAATACATGACTCAATGGGCCCATGGTGGCGTTGTGGTTGTGGTGCGAGCGCCCCATGTGTGGAGGCTGTGGTCCTCCTGGCGGGCGGACTGGTTTTGGGTCAGGCCTGTGGCTGCTTTCCTGCATGTCTTTTCCCACTCTCTCTGTCCCTGATTTCTGACTCTGTCCACTGTCCTATCTCTATAATAAAAAGCCACTAAAAGCCAAACAAATAAATCTATAAATGACTCAATGGGATAATTTTAAGATACTTATTTTCTACTTTGCATGTCAGAATCATACTCACCTTGCAGTGCATATCAGTGTCTTAAAGAGGGACAAATCAAACCTTGTTTGTGTTAGAGAGCAGCCAGCTGTTAAACACACCTCTGACATACAGGTCACTTGGTTTTCACACATCCTCCTCTGGCCTAATTTCTCCACTTTCTAAGTCCTATCTTTCATATCTCCACCAGGCCGGATGAGATTCCACAGTACCCTTAAACCCCTTGAACATTTCATTGACTAAACCAAGGCCAATTTTTATTTCAAAAGACTAGCCAAAACAGCAGGCATTGGCTCAAGTTGGCATTCACTGGCATATATTTGCCCATACTGGCAAGAATGTTGTACCAACTCAATGGCTGCCAAGTTATAGAGGACTGCCAAAGCAACTTCAAATGACCGCTCTCTACTTCTCTGCCCCCCCCCCCCCCCCCCCCCCCCCCCCAACCTTGTCTTTGTTTTACTCTCCTACCACCATTGTATATCTCTCTCTCCCACTCTGTGTCTTTCTCTTCTTCCTTTTATACTCAATGTCTTTATCTCCTGCTCAGAGTCTGTTAATCTGATGAAGAGAAAGGTTAAATATTTGGCTGGCACTAGAACACACCTTTGTGACAACTATGTGTGTGCGTGTGTTCCTGGTGTGTGTGAGTGTTCTCAGAGAGTTGATTTATCCTGCATTGCAAAGAGAGACAGGTGGTTCGGCTTACTAGGAATGCCACAGGGGAATAGCTGAAAGAGGAAGAGAGGGAAAGAAAGAGACAAAGAGTTCTCTGGGAGAAATGAGAATCCAGCCTGTAATTTTAAATTGATCTACTACTGTTAATAGCTGAAACTGCTTCTTGAAAAGTGAGAAGAAATAACAATGTTGAAACTTCTGGAGCCAAGAAAGGGTGGATTTTGAGGAAATAGCCAAACAGGTTTTTGTTATTTTACCTTTTTAGTAAAAAGTACGGTAGAAATAAAAGGAAACATGAATATTGTGACGAGGAAATTAAAAGGCGGAATTGCTGTTTATTATTAGTGTCCTTAACTAAACCACAACTACCAGGAGATGTTTTAATCATTTGAATAAGCACTGTCTGAAATGGTCTCTCCACTATTTCAGTCAATAGAGCTCAACAGTGACCGCCCATTTCGGCTTCTCTGGTTACAGAGGTAAAACTCCCCATTCAAACCCTCCATTAATATTGCGGGGCGGCGGTGGCTCGGTTTTAGGGAAACCTACCAGAAGGTCGGGGGGTTCGATCCCCAGCTCCTGCAGCCACATGTCGGATGTGTCCTTGGGCAAGACATTTAACCCCAAGTTGCTCCTTCTGCTTCTTTGGCGGCGTATAAATTTGTATGAATGGGATTAGTTACTTCTGATAATCACTTTAAATAGAAACCTCTACCATCAGTGTGTGAATGGGTAAGTGTAAAAGCAGTTTGAGAAGTCAGAAGACTAGAAAAACGTTATACAAGCTCAAGTCCATTTACCATTTACTATTTCTGATAATCTTTATATCAATATTTTTTATCCTGAAATCAAGACAATCACCTCCCCAAATACTCTTGACTATTAAACAAACAGGAAAAAGCGGTATAGATAATGAATAGATGGATGGAAAAAAAAAATGGATAACGGAGGAAGTCAAAAGTACAAGATGTGTACATCATTATTTCTTGGAGTTAAGAAACTATGAATTCCATAATCCATTATGATTCCAATGAGACAAAAATAATCCATAGGTTAGCACTCTTTTTACAAAATGTATGTGGACCTTCTTTCTACATTCATCTTTACTTTTAGTGTTTAGATTCCCTGAGATAGCGAGTAAATCATTTTTTTCTTAATGTGGATAAAAATGTGTGTAATCAACAGGGGCACATATACAATCCTTTCACACAGGTAGCTCGTGGTCAGTCTTTCTTGGATGGTTTTGACATTATGTCTCATGATCGGATTTGCTATGGAGAAATTGAATGGGATTTTCACTTAAGGTACCACACTGTTGAAATCTATTAGCCATTGAGCTAACTAGTCAGCTAATGAGTTTCAAATCGATGGCTAGCCAATCAACCAATAAAACATTCAGATAAAACAAATACTGGTCAGTCATTTCTCCAAATAAGCAAGTTAGACAATATGTCCGCGTGGCTACCAACACACTAAACAGCCACTAACTGTACGGAGCCACTTGTGCAGCAAAATGACAACAAATGAAACAACCAGTTTGTCATCGAGCCAGCCATGTAGCCGACCATCTCACACACTCTCTATCCCAGAGGCCAGCTAGCTTTTCAGCCAGCTAGTCAGTACATTCACCCATAGAACATGTTACATTTCCATCAAATGTGATGTGTGAAATGAAAAATTAGAAAAACCAGAGGCATGAAATATCTCATCTCAGACCACCTTGTTCACTATCTAAAACTCATCATTTGGTTATCACATTTCATTTTCTAGCAATTTGTACTTTCTCATTTTTTTCCCCTGTTGTGTGTGTGTGTGGTGTGTGTGTGTGTGTGTGTGTGTGTGTGTGTGTGTGTGTGGTGTGTGTGTGTCCACTTTGCGATTCTCAGTCAGCCCAACTCTTTGAGAAAGTCGAGAGTAGAGGTTAGGTGCAAAGTCTTTTTCAGTGTTACAGCCTCAAAAGTAAACTGAGACCTCTCACTGTGTGTATCAATTTCTGTGTAAGTTGTGAGTTTGTGTGTGTGTGTGTGTGTGTGTGGATGCGTGTGTGCATGTAATCATAGTGGGTACATAGAGGACCTGGGCAGTCACAGCATGCCCTCTCTCCCTGCTGAGGTCCTTATACCTGCAGAGAAAATGGATTTTTACTTTCCTTTTCTCCTCCAATCATTCCTCAATCTCTGCCATCACTCTCTTTACCTGCGCCTCAATCTCTCTGCCGAATTCAACCTTCTTCCAGTGCTGCTTTTCTCTCCATCTATTTATTTACCCTTTCTTCCCATCCCTTCAATTTATCTACCTTCTCTTTGACTCTCTCTTTACCCTCTCTTCTTGATCTGTCTTTCCCACCTACCTGCTTTCATTTCTCTTCTCTGTGCCTCATGTCTCAGGCAATGTTATTTTCCAGCTATTGTCTCCTGAGAGGGAATGTCACTCCATCTTTAATGCTTGTTCACCTTTGGCTTTATAACAGTGCCTCCAGGTCATCCTGCTTTTCTAGCTGGTACAAACTCATACACTACAACAGACACTAGGGATCTGCAGTGTTTTATAAAACTGGTGAAAGACAAATCCCAGTAGTCCATACAAGATGAAACATGTATCAACAGCAGATGATGGGTGCAGTGCTACACCGTATACATTTTTACAGCTACAGACAGTATGTTTAATCCAACATCATAGTATGTTTTTATTTAGAATAATCCCACAGAGTCATGATAAAGAGATCAAGCGTCATGCTCGGCGGTTTTGAAAGCCATTAAAATAGAATAGACTGCAGTTCTTTGAGTATCCACTTGAGGCTTGCTCCAAAAACCATGGAAGACCAAAGTTAAAATGCCCATTGTGTCTGCATAAATAAACGTGTTTATAGCCTGGTATAAAACACAGTTTTGGTCTGAATATGTCTTTATTGGCATGTAACGGAAGACATTTTGATTATATTAAGGACAAGCATTCTCACATAATTAGGGGCGTGACTGATCTGACTGACAGGTGGACCCATTGTATAGCTGTTGGTCAGGAAGCTTAACCTGCGTCAGCTCCAACTTTTTGCCTGCTACAAGATTGATCAAAGTTAGTTTGAGACAGCAGTTCCAATATGGCGACCACCATCATTGGGCTTGAAAACTATGTCACTCTTTTAAGCAGCCTGTGAAAGAGATAGGCTGTTGAAGGACAGTGTCATTGTCATTGTCATTTTCATATTGGGCTGATGATCACAATTTCATCCTCTCACACAGCCCATGAGCACATACAAAAGTTCACATCTATCATAACTTGTTGTTTAACCTGTTGGTTTTTAGTTTAGTTTCACATTTAGTAGTAATATTTTGTTTGTTTGCTGTTTACCACTCCACACTTCAAATCAATTAGCCACACCTACACTTTCTTGGGGAATAGTCAAACCAGCAATCAGTTCACTTTTTTAATTCCACTTTTTGTGTATGGTTAGTGAGACTCTCTTGAGATTAATAAGACTAATAGGTGGTCTTTAAGGCTTTAATAAACAGACCTGAGTCTAAACCGAGCAGTAACTTCCTGTTGAAACATAGAGGATTAAAATCACATTTCAATCATGGCAAACTCATTTTGAATACAAAGCTAAAAACACCTTAAAAATGAGCTGACAATAAAACCGATGTAGGGTTTTGTGAAAAACTCCCCCTCTCATCTGATCAGACAGTCATCTGATCACTAAATGCTACACGTTATACAGTCAGCTAAGGCCTAAATATTTCCCCAGATAACTTCAACTTTCACACTTTGTGGCACAAAACCATTTTTCTTTTGGAAAACCACAAACATGATCATTAGTTTGCTTTCATATAACGTCATGTATGCACATCTCAAAGTTACCACATGGAGACCAGTGTCTAGTGAAACGGTGATGCACATTTAGAAATCAACAACTTCTCAAGCCATAAGCCATGTTTTTTTTTTTTCTGTCCGTCAATGTCTGTGTTTTCAAATAATGACTGTAACCAAGACAAAACATATATTCTGGATTGTGAGTTGTGACGGCTTGTCAACGGTTGTCATGAACTAAACATTCAACCAAATGCTAGAAAATGAAAAATGAATAAAGAGAAGACGGTTACACCTTGGCGACATATGAAGATTCATGAAGCACCGCGCCGCATATGTCAAAATTCTAAACAAGGTTGTGTTCATTTTTATCTATTTGGAACGTGTAGGGACTTTAGTGGAGAGAAATCTGGTGTTTTTGTTGTCTTGAAGCCTGACTTCACCACGTACCAATCAGAACAATGTGGCAATGTTAGATGAAAGCTGGTAGTGAGCTCCATAAACTAGAACATATAGCGCATCTGTTCCAACCATTTTTAGAAGATCAAAGGTAATACATACATTTCAATGTGCATTTCCTCCCTGCCATATGTTCTTTGCCTCAGTGTGTGTGTGTGTGTGTGCGTGTGTGTGTGTGTGTGTGTATGTGTGCTCTAATAAGAGACCCTGAGACAATGACAGACACCAAGCCCTAATTAGGTTGTCATGCTGAGAGAGCGAGGAAAAGACAGAAAAGAGAGAGAGGGAGAGAGAGAGCTTATTAGGGAGGATAGGTGTCAAGTTCTGGCAGGATAAGGAGGTGGGAGGAGAGCAGGGCTGGGGGTTGGGGGGTGGTGGGGTGATGAGGGGCGTTAAAGAAAATCGGGCACAGACAGGGACAACAGGAGGACTGGGAGAAAATGAGTTAGAGGACGATGGACCAGCAGAAACAAACACGAGATAGACGAGAAGGTGTTGTAGAATATGGAGGCAGCTTGTGGGATGATGCCAGATCAGATCAAGTGTGGGAGAATAAAAGAGTAGGAGGGAGAAGGTGATGTGGGAAAAGGGTGAAAAGGAAAAAGAAAACAGGAGACAGTGATGGTGGTGCAGGTAACAGATGCAGAGGAGGAGGATGAGCAAAATCAGGTAGGGAGGAGTAATGGTGATTTATGGGAAAGGGCAGGAGGAGAGTTGTTCCTCTACAGCAGACAGAACTAAAGCTCATATGGTTTCAAAGAGGTGAAACAAAGATGGAGAATCATCTAAACACATTTATGTAAAGAGCAACTCCATTTAATTGCTGTTTGGCTTTTTATAGTTCCTACTTCTCTAAGCTATGATGACATACTCACAAAACATTTCACAAAATCATGATATCGAGAGATTGAAGCCTGTAACCAAGACATCCAGCTACCCCAATACTAGTGACCATTTGATTCTGCGCCATAACGTCATTAAAAACGTAGAAACATACTTTTTTTTTTGTCATTGTCGGTTCTTATCAGCTTTCTCCATTGAGCCTGTTAGCATAGCAATATGGCGGACGTTGAGTTTCGATTCTGGGAGTGAGGTTAGGGTTACTGGGTTGAAAACATGAGGAACTAGCGATGTAGTTTCACCCCCTCTAACCAAAGCAGCCTCCGATGACACAAAATGACGATTTTTGGCGTCATTTTCAGATGTGCAAGCAGCGCTACTCCGCTCTGCTCCGCTCCAAGTACGCACTGTGTCTTTTTTTCGACACACCCGGCTGTACCAGGCCGTAAACATGTTCATTTCATTTCTTACTCAACAGTAGGAGAACTATGAAATCTTTCCTACAGGTTTTGGCTGATCGCATGCAAAATATTGACTTTTTACAGATTTTCACAAAGACACGATTGGAAACAGTTTATTATGCACACACATGCGCGCGCGCGCACACACACACACACACACACACACACACACCCAAACACACACAACATCCCTTTGCAGGAAAACCAGTCTGTAAGCCCTGTTCTGAGCTTCAAAGCCAACTGTTATCCCCCACTACCCCAATCACCACCACCACCACTGTAGTATGAAACACACACACACACACACACACACACACACACATACAAACAAGTGTCCCTACAGGCCAACATGGGACTCAGGCCAAATCCTGCTGTAGTGCCAACAGCTATATTGTAAATATTCAATCCACTACACTGGCTGGATTCCAACGCTGGGCAGAAACACAGGCCTGCCGACATACACACATAGCCTCAAAGAAACATGTATGTAGAGTAATAACACAAAAACAAAATGTAGAAATGTATTGATATTTATGTAAAAGTAGGTATTTAAGCAAGAGTAATAAAGTAACAGTGAAACTGCTTCAGAAATGAACTCATTATGTTTAAATGACAGTCAAAAATAATTTCACAGTGAATATCTCAAAACTTTACTACTAAAGTAATAATATTTATAAACTGTGTTGTGCAATATTGATTACTGAAGGCAGGGGGCTTTATTTTCCCAAATGGAGAGAGAGCAGTTGCAAATAAGACCCCAGATCCTTTCTTATTCAAACACTGAAAACAGTTCTGCTATTTGCCCACACAATGTAAATGGGCCACCTGGGTAGAGACGGAACTCTTAGAGTCAGAAATCGATCGCAAGGTCGGTCCCATGTGAAATCCACAACAACGGGGCAGCTCCAGGAGCACTGCTGCATGTCAGCCCGGCCAAAAATATTCTGTCTGCATGTTGTTAAATTGCTGGTGTGTTTACTCAATCTTATAGAGCAAATGAGCTGCGTCTGGAAGTAAACTTCAGAATAAATTCTTTGTTTTGCTCAGTGTACTTTGACCTCGCTCCCCACTGTATATACAATGTGCTCTCAACAATTCCTTCAGCCGAAGCAGATTATTCTAAACCATTCTGCCTTTCAGTATCCGTCTTATACCCCAAACATTTATTTTTTCAGTTAGTGGTCGAAATAAGTTAAAAACAGAAATATGTGAAGTTGTATTTTGCAAAGTTTACCTCAGCACACAGGTGTAGAATCCATTATCTTCCATTTCAGCAGATCGGAACCAGATAGAGTCGTCTTCTTTACTCAGCCGATGACCCGAGAAGATAATCGGCTCCTGAAGGACACATTAAGAAGACAATGAAAGATTTATAAGGAAACAACAAGTGAGGTAATGATTGTCAGTAAAATTTGTGTGATCAATGAAAAGCCAAAAACAAATGATTACTTCCTTATCTGTTTTTTTCGAGCTCATTAACTTGATACCTATTTCCTGTCATTTTGACCCTGACTATCATACGACCTTTAAAGATTAGTTTTAGATTAGGGGTATCAAACTCATTAAGGTAGTGTATGATTTGTTCAAATGAGACCTCATAGGGGCAACACCAATATGACAAAACAACACATGGATATATATGGTTTTAAGTATTTTATATTTTATTTTAGTTTATTCTAAATCAGGGGTGTCAAACTCTGGATTCATTTCTAGGTTGAATCTTGGGCCAAACAGGGTCATCATTTCTTGAACAACAGACTACTCTGTTTCTACATCTTATGTGTTTCAGTGCTCCCCAAAACATGTCTGTGAAGTTTCTTGTTATAAATCCACTCTGATCCTTTATTTGATCATAGGTTTGTAGACAGACTGGGGGACATCTTAGCATTAGAAAAACATGTTGAAGTGTATTCTGTATAATATATGACCATTACATGAGCATGTTTTCATCAGAGGTATTATGACAAATGCTTCATAAAGAAACATGATCTGAACTGCTCCTGACATATCTTATAGAGTGCAGAACAAAGCAAGGATATTGAAAACAAAAATCAACTAACACATCGACATCAGCTGTTTTACACTGACTACTTTTTTTCTCCTCATAAAGTCTATTAGATTTCTGAATTTCATTTAATCAAGCACAATAAGAATATTTTAAGATGTGATAAACCTGGTCAAATTTATTTCAGCAGATTCCAGAAAGAAGTGCAAAAAGACAACATATATTTATGTGCAATCTGCTCTTATACTCATTTACCTGAGCCAGATGCTATAGGTATATTATTTTGAAACTTCATTAATGTTCGGTTTTTAAGATTACACGCTGTTGAAACTCTCAGGATTAAGTGCAGGTGTGCATCACTGACAATCAGAAGTTTTTCTGACCTTCATCTCAGAGATAACGTTTCTGACACAGGTACACAAAAGTCTGACCATCGGTAACGGTATTCAGCATGAAAACTATTTGCAACAGTCATACTTTGCCGTAAGTGTGTGCCACTACTGTGGAGCTCTGTTGGAGACGTGGCTTGTCGTTGTTTGGATACACGAAAAATAGCACAAGGTTGCTTGTTGCATTAGAGTTTCTACCGGGTGCGGCTTGGCTCAGAAAGCTCTCACTGTGTCATACATGTCCATGATTACATGGTGTCATTTCTAGGGCTGCACATTTAGTGCTTCATTGTGTGGCACAGTCGGACAAATCAGCAGGGTGGGTAGCTGGTGCTTGGAGGTCTTGATTGGCATGCCAGCTTGTAGTATCAGTGGTATGCATGCGTTATACCGGCAGGAAAATAATGATATGGTTATGAAATATCTTGGGGTCTGGATATAATCAAAAAGTGGGCCACATGCGGCCTTCTGATCTTGAGTTTGACAACTGTGGTTCTAGAGATTTCTGGTGAACTTTTCCTCCTAGAGTTGATAATAAGAAGAAGTAGGAATGGATTCATCATCTACAGTATCTAGAGCTACGTTGTCTTTTCTCATTTGCCAGAAACCGGCATTATGGTAGACGCATATCTCGAAAATCTAATGCCAGGTTCTACACTTTCAATGTGACGTAAGGGAAAGCCTGCCTATACCAGTTTAATACAGAAGAAAGATAAAACGTCTCTCCTTTCAGACAGATTGCTTCATTTCTTGTGAGAAAAGTTAGAACAGGATGTCTCACACCTATTAACAACAGTTGCAGGCAAGATGATTTCCTTCATGCTGCATCAGAAAGGATTGATGGAGTCATTTATCACTGGTCCCTTTCATACCTGGATCTTATTGGGTATGATTTTCATGTGTATGAAAAAAGCCCATCATGTCCCTCACTGAACTCATCAATTGAAAGTCAAAACTCGAAGGTCTTTTATGGATGATTATACTGACATACTGAGGAAGGTTTCTGAGGACCAGGAAAAGACAAAATGTCGGTATAAATAAAAGTTTCTTCCTCAGTACAGTGGCAGATTGTTATTACTTACAGGTGCTGGAAATCAGATGCTGGGTGTTCAGGGAACATATCCAGTTCATGCTTTGGGAGAAAGCGTTGTCTATTAAAGTACTCCACAAACACTCAAAAAGCTGTCTGATTCTCAGATCTCACAAAAAAGCCGATGAATTATTGAGAAGCATTACGAAAAAACAAATGTCAGGTGTTTCAGCTATCTCATCTCAAATCCATCAACTGTGTGACTAACTGGCACTATGACACTGCGAACAAACCCAGCATGTTTTCAGGAGCGATCTTTGAAAAAAATCTGTTTTAATCATAACTTCACATTACATGTTGTTGTCATAGCTCCGCCTATGAGGGGAAAATAACTGAAGAAAGAAAACACCATTTAATTTCCTCTTAGAATGAACCGAAACTGAACCGCTTTAAAAACTCTTTAGTACCCACGTCAACCAGAATTTGGAGCAATGTTTTCATACGGCTGTGTGGGTTGTGCAATATGGCACAGTGTTCCTATATGTTTTTACATTTTCTTACCTTTGTTATTTTATCTATCCTGCAGATCTTGTTCGATATGGGTAATGTGAAATATATTTTGTGTTGCTTTGCATTGGTATGCACCTTTCTGTTTACATGACAATGTGTTTTTCTATTATGTTTTTATTTGTTGATCTGAGTGGAAGCAGCTGAATGTTTGGCAGCACTTTGAGACCAAGACAAATTTCCCTAAGACGACGATAAAGTGTATTGTATGTAGAGCTCGACCGATTATCCAGTGACTATCCCTATTAGCTAATTTTATCACAGATATGTGCCGGTATTACTAGATTTATTGACCAGTCAGATTGCTTTTAATTTGATCATCATTGTATTAAACTAGCAGTTCTCTGTCACCAGCAGAGTGTGCAATATAGATTACATCATCAGCATCATCACTCTGCAGAGTGTCAAGCGGTGACACACCTACATGCGTGTCCCAGTGAGTGACTACTGAAGTGTTTTAAAACTGCATTTTGATGGATCAACACAATAAACGTGTATATCTAAGTCAAGTATGTGGAAATGAAGGGCCCTTAAGGCTCACCCTGATTAAGCCTCCTCAAAGTCTCCCTGTAGATACAGTGATGTAAAAGAAGGACACTGCTGCATCTTTGAATGTCTCATTTCACTTTAACAAAACTCTCAGTCAGCTCAGCTGAAGAGTCCAAAGTAATATCCACCTGATGACATCACACATCGTCCTTTGTTAGCGTTCCTTTGAGCTGTTCGACGTCAGTTTTTGATTATCGAGTTCCTTTTTCTGTGGTTGAGTTAATGTAGTAGTTCATGTATTTCCAAAGCTAAGTTAGGACCTCTCTATATTCTCTGTATGAATTCAAGTGTCCTCAAAATTTTTGTGAATACAGGCCCTGGCTTATTTTAAATGTAATGAGATATTTTCGATTAGAAATCAGATGAATGCACTTGCTTGGATTTGAGTTTTTTTGCAGGGGGACAGTGGCCTTCCTGCCCATCTACTTCTTTATCGTCTGACCTCAGGAGCTTTGATTTCATGTGATCTTACCTCTGCATCTCCTTTATTCTTGTACCAGATGAGGCGCAGCTTGGCGTTGGTGGCCATGGTGTAGTTGGTTCGGATGTAGCTGTAGAACAAGGCACATTTCACCCGGACGGGTTCACCGGCCAGAACATGGTACTCCTTCAGGTCCACTGACCAGTCTAGGCATCCGTCCACTGTGAGCAGAGAACAAGAAAGTTTCAGTGTCAGAGGAGACAACTACAACTCCAATTTCAGCAGCAACTGAAGGGGTTCAGAAACATGAATGGAAACAATGTTAGAAATTAATTGATTGAAAAAAAAGAATGAGCAGTCATTAATGCAAGCTAAAACTAGCTAATAAGAGTACTGTGAGACAAAAAGAAAGAGCTTTAGTGAAAGGGAGATTGTTTGTCTTTCTTCTCTGATATGGTACTTTGTCTTTGGAGCAAGAGATCCATAGAAACATATCATAAACTGTATGTCAAAGATAGAGAGAAACATCAAAAGGGCTGGTGTATCAGCTCATAGAAAAACAACATTCAGGGGATAAAAGATATGACTTGATCATAAATCAAATGATTGTTCTTTTTTGTCCCCCTAGTTTTTGCACGGAAGCGAAAGAAAAGGGAGAAATGCAGGACTGCAGAAGAAGTGGGAGACGTAAGCGCCGAGATTCAGAGAGAATAAAAGGAGAGGGGGAGGAGGTCGAGACCAAATGAAAACATTGGAAAGCCGGGAGGAAGTGTGTGGTGGCGATGTCTGGGTGAAATCAGGTCAACCGGAACGGACAGAAAACAAGTTGTAGATGGAAGACAAGTAGAAGCTGGTGAGACGTAGAGGTCAGGACGGAATATGACAAGGAGCTCTCCCAAATGGACTTCCCTCCTCCCGCCACACTTTCCTCTCTCTCTACGCCGCCCTTTCTGCTCCTTCCCTTTTTTTTCCTCTGCTGTCCTCTGATTTTATTTTCTTTGCCTCATGGTCTGAGGCTCAGATAGATGCACTCTGTTTTAACTTAGGCCCTCAGGCCCGTGCCAAGGGGACTTCCCTCTGTATTACAGCCTCTACCCTGCAGCAGTGAAATGTCCAAGTCGGGTATCTGCCCCTAAAAAAATATGATCAAGACCTTTTTTGTTTACTTTTCATTGGTTGAGTCTGATACTGCAAATAATGAAAGTTGGTAAATTCAAGTACAGGTGCAAACAAAAATAAATACATCATCTCGAAAATAAAAGATAATTTTCTACCAACAAAATAATATGAAAATGTTTGTTTAGTTTTGTATGTTTATTTCCTTGCATTCATTTGGTCACTACATGTGCTGAAAGCCCCACCCACTTTCTTAATCCATCTGAATCACACTTTTTTTTCTTTTTTTTATCCACAGACGCAGATAAAAGCTTAAACATTATAAACACTCATGGCCTGATTCACAAATTGAGGGCTTTAGGTGACTGCTAATCCTGTGAAAATGAGTCAAAACAGACACTGTCGGGGTGCCGGTGGCGTGGTGGTCGGTGTGCACGCCTAATGTATGAAGCCTGGGAACCGGCCTGTGGCTCCTTTCAACATGCCGTTCCCCGTTCTCTCTCTCCTTGATTTCTGATTTCTGACTCTGTCAACTGTCCTGTCTCTACAATGAAGGCAAAAAGTCCAAAAATCAATCTTAACACCCCCCCACCAAAAAGAAACCAAAAAAATGCTACCTTAACTGCGCTGCATCTGTAGTGTGTCTTTTATATGAGCCATTTTGCAGTCATATGGGGTAAATGACTTTATGTGTCATCTGTAAATAAAGTCTGTCAACATTACTTTGACACTACTATGATTAATATAACAAGGGGTTAAATCAGCGCGGGGCTGTCAGCTTGTCAGGTGTGGAGACGTCTGGAGCTGTTACGCACGACACAAGACTATCAGTGTCGTTGTTTTTTTCTCTTCATTTTCATCATTTTATCATAAGTGGACAGAACTGACCTCGGTCCACATGAGAGTGCATCTCTGCGAAGAGTCTGCTTCTCTCTCAGTCAGTTGGAAAGGGAGAAAAAACTGCACGGAGCAGCACAACTTTGTGAGCATGTTTGCACCTGCATGTCTTTAATGGTTTATGCTGTGCGAGTTAGACTGTAAGAAGGAAAAGAGCAGGAGCACACGATGTGCAAGCTAGTATAGCTCACAGTGAAGCAGGTCCATAGTTTACTTAATGTATCTTCATGTGGCGATAGCTTACAGCCAATGGAGTTCCTGCATCACAGTGGAAGTCTACCACTGTAAATCAATTAGACCTGTTTTACTGCTGTGTGGAACGCATGAGGTGTTTTGTCAAGTTAAGTCACTTACAAAGATTTAAAGGCTTCATTTGCATCAGTTTGAATCATAAATTTACCACCATGCTCTTTATCGGTTACATTTATAGATTTAGCAAAATGTATGAAGTCATGCAGGGACAGGAAAGATTACAGGTAGCAAATACACACGGGCACATGTGCAATAATGCATGCACATTCACATGCAGCAGGCATTCTCACACACACACAAACAAGTAGATTTATTAGACAGCCAATCAATCTTTACCCCTTACAAATGATTTAGTCACATCAGTGTCTCGCTCTCTCTCTCCCTCACTCTGT
Organism: Labrus mixtus; assembly: GCF_963584025.1. Classification (NCBI taxonomy): domain Eukaryota; kingdom Metazoa; phylum Chordata; class Actinopteri; order Labriformes; family Labridae; genus Labrus; species Labrus mixtus. The sequence goes on from NC_083621.1 coordinate 22,295,168, forward strand.
CTTTCTCAAACACACACACACGCAAAAGTCTTGAGCAGCCGTCACTTAATCACTGACAACATTGCCAGATATTCCAAAGATTATGGCCTCAAAAACTCATTGAGTGTTTTAGCATACAGGAAGACAGAGAGATGACAATGTTTGAGTAAGATTTTAGATTTGGATGGAAAAAAAGTGTGTGTGTTTGTGTGTGTGGTGGTATTGTTGTTGGTGGTGAAGGAGTCTGGGTGAAGGGGGTGTGTGTGTGTGTGTGGGGGAGGGGGGTGGGGGGGTGTAAATGTTTGTGCTAAAAATTAAGTAATGAATAGAGCAGCCAGACATGGTTGTTGAAAATTAATGAGCTGACACAAATTAAAGGTGTGAGCGCAGTCCATTCAACACTTACAACAGATGAGCACGCACACACACAAATATGCACACAGACACACAAATTGATGCACTAAGGAAATTGCATTAATAGAAAATCACATTAGTTTGGTCCAGTGGACTAATGCGTTTTCTTTAATAAAATGTTTAACACAGGTCAGACAGCCACACACACACACACACACACACACACACACACACACACACACTCAAACACATTAGAACAACATGGCCATGTGCAGCTACAGGTCACTTAAAAGCAAACCCCCAATAATTCATTCACTGCTGCATGCTCGTTCATGTGTTGATATGTGAAGGTGTGTGAATGCGCATCAGTGCACATTTTTATAGAGGCCTGAAGCATGAGTGTGTGTACAGTGTTGTGCACCGCTTTTGTGTCTGTAGACATATTAATGTGTGGGCGCTGTGTAAGCATGGGCAAATATATCATTCCCCGTCAACCCTTTTTGCACACTGTATGTCTGCTCCCAAACGGCAGGGAGGGAATTACACTGGATAAATTTAAAAAACCTCAGGGTATGGAAAACTTGTTTTGTGCACACACACACGCACACACAGTGTTGTAGTACCCAAAATCCGTCTTGGCCTCAAGAAAACTTTTTGAAGGTCTCTGTCTCGTCCTGGAATTGAAAGCATTTTAACTCTGACATGTCTCGGTCTCCAGATTTTAAATCAAGACTGGACAAGACCACCACTGATCGGCTAAATAAGGCTAAGCGAATCATTTCAATTCATTCATAATTTAGTTTACCCCTTTGCAGATAAACCGCATATGAAGTGCACACACTGTGACAACACTGCTCTTTGTTTGTTTGGCTGTTTGGCTGTGTGTGTGTTTCAGGTGTCAGTGGGTGTCGTGTGGTTGCGTGGATTGGGAGCAACTGAGCCCGGTGTTCTCCAATCCATGAGAGCAGGCCCCACTATCTCATTGGGGGAGACATGGAGTAAGAGACGGAGAGAGGCTGCTTCCCACTGCTCCTTGTTCCTTTTGTTAAATGACTTAATCAATGTGGTTGTGAATAAAAGTAAACCTATTTCTGCGAGTAACTCCTTGTCTCCTCCACTCATTTGTCGCCGGCTTTGAGCTGGCCGTGACACACACATATTGCCAATATTTCCAATGCATCTAGTCACTTCTAGTAGAAGAGGATCCATGAAGAGCCATTGCTACAGCTTATGAATGTGAGGTGATTTATAAAGGGAGTGAATTTGAAACTCAATCGATATAAGTTTTAATTAGTATAAGAATTATGAAATCCAGCATACTCATCTTTTTCTGGCTTAGTTTTTGCATGATACATTTGGAATTATGTAAAGTCAACGGTTGAATGTTTAATTTAAGAGAAACAAAACTGCACAATTAATATCCGAGTAGAATATAGCTGCCGATCGAATATTCCCAAAGGAAACTTATTTGAATATCATCTTGTATAAAACAGCTTAGCAAACTCTACTTGTGGCACTGTCCGTGGTGCTGAAATTCATTTAACACAGTAATGGACCGACACCTTTTAGCTTTTTTCCCCCCATTATTATTAAAAAAAAAAGATATGACTATACATTAAAAGTGTGTATAAGCTTTCCAACTCTATTACTCAACAACTGTTTTTTTTAAACTAAAAATAAGTTAAAGGTCAGATATTGTCCTCCTTTTCAACCAGATTAAATTAGTCTCAGAGCTCCCCAAAACTTAGCTGTGAAGTTTCTTGTTCTAAATCCACTCTGATCCTGTATTTGATCATGCATATAAACCCCTCTATTTCAGCCCTGCTCCGAACAGACTGTTTCTGTGTCTGTACCTTTAAATGTAAATGAGCTGTGTTCGATCAGGCCTCTCTAGGGCTTGAGTGGCTTGGGCTTTCTTTCACCATGCCCTATTGTTTATAGTGAGAAGGCAGACTCAGAGGGCAGAACAAACACCTAGCTGTGGGAGTGTCACCCACCTGGGGGAGGGGTTACTGCCCTTTGTGATGTCATGAAGGGAAAATCTCCAAACAGCCTGTTTGAGCACATATTTTCTGAAAAGTGGAGCAGACAAAAGATGGAGAGGATAAGCTTTTCTTATAATTGGGGGGTTTGTAGACAGACTAGAGACACATATTAGTGTTTGAGAAACATGGTAAAGGGTTTTTTGCATAATATGTGACTTTTAACTATGAGCTCAAATATATTTTTCAAACTATGAACTCACTTGTAAAACTAAAGCATCTCCTTTCTTGAAAAGTGAGTGATTTCCATATGAATCCATCCATTAATGTTGACACCCGGAATCTATTTTTAACACTAACAAAGGTAATGTCATCGCTGAGATTCTGCAGATGGTCCAGTTTTGTCTTTTAGTTTGAAGTCTTTACATTTTTTCAGGCTCCTGTGAAGAGTTTTCAACTGTTTAAACAGACTGAAATGATACGTGATATCTCTATATGACTCACAAAACTACATGAATCCATCTCAGCAAGCTGACATTACCCAACAGTCATTTTGGTTGCCTGTAACTGATGCTGAGGGGTTCTGGGGCAGTTGAGGCAAACAACTGCATGCCGCCTTTATTTACTTTCTGTAGTGTGACGGTTCTTGGAGATAGATAAGTTTGAATGACCTGATTGATAGGGGCAAAGAGATAGAGGTACGGAGTCGTCCTCAGAGGTGCCAATTTCGATTAAAAATGAAAGCTTCTCACAGTTGTCCTTCACTGGTCCTTCACTTTCTTCCAAAAGTTTATATCATGCTCCAGCAACACTGGAAATGTGTTTAAACTTTTCTGATATTGTAATCTCTTTAGGAACTTTACATTGAAATTAAAAATAATTAAACTGCATTTTTGTTTTTTCACGTAGAAGAATGATGGGTTTTGTAGTTTGTGCAGTGCAGCATATTAAGTTCAAGCCTGCCACTCAAACATAAAGCCCCTCAGAGCCTCCAGCCTGTCTGCATGGCTCCCACAATCCCCTGCTATACCACTACAGCTGCTGCCATAATAATAGCTTGACCTGACCCACTCACACACACACACATACACACAAACACACACACAAAAGTAATGATCCCCGCTTTCACAAGCAGGTACAGTACATGCAGGCACACTCACAAAAGGAGAAGAAAGGGCGCCAGGCACACACGCACGCACACGTCAGAGACGAGGCACAGTGCCCGAAAAAGAAGGTGGCAAGTACACACAAACACAAGTCTATCACTGCTGCGGGGCAATTTACACCCAGGTGAGAGGGAAGGAATAGAGGGAGAAAAAGAAAACAGGAGGGAGCAAAAGAAGGTGATAGAATGAGATTAGAATGAGGGGAAAAACTGAGAGAGAGATAGAGAGAGAGAGAGAGAGAGAGAAAGTACCTGCCATTTGGCCCAGTGTTTTGTGCTGATGTTCAATTTCAGCACCGAGCCGAAGTGATGGCTACTTCTTTTCTCTGAACACATTTCATGAGAATAGGTTTTAGCCTAGAAAGAGTTGTTTTGTGTATAGGGCATACTGTATGTAATGTACCCTATATGTGTTTGTGTGTATAAGAGAGAGAGCGACACACACAAATGACACTCTGTATGTTGGCCATTTTCAAAATGACTTCTTAAAATGAGGTTGCACTCTCACACAAACATGTGAAGCCTATGATAGACACACACACACACACACACACACACACACACACACACACACACACACACACACACACACACACACACACACACACACACACACACACACACACACACACACACTAAAGCTATCTATTTCACGAGATGAATGAATATGGTAATGCATGTGTGGGTTATGGCCTTCATTCAGTGCAATGGAGTTACAACAGCATCTATCAGCACGTAAGTGGCACAACACAAATAACATGCACACAACCTCAGGTGTCACTTACAAACACACACATATTACCTAACACACAGTGTAAAACAGTCAAACTCATCAAATGACACACTCACTCACACATTCACAGCCATACATTGACACACACGCGTCAGTGCTGAACAAATGGAGTTGACCACAATCTACCCTCTGTCTAATGCTCCCTGAAAGACTGAAATGTATTCACACAAGAAAACACAGCAATATCTGCAAACATGCACACACTCACATTTGTGTCTAGCAGTTTAAATGGAGCAGGTTGTTGAATAAAAATAGGGGGGAGAAGTTCCCTTTATGAAACCTAAAGTACTTCTGCAAAACTATCTTTAACTTGATCAGTGCATAGTGATGATGATGATGATGATGATGATGATGATTGTGATGTTTGTTTTGTCCAAGCGTTAACCTCCAGGGATAAAAAAATGAAGTCAATGCGGATGTGTATAAACCTGCAGTTCCTCCAGTTTCCATTTGAGGCTGGCTGCAGGAGCCCAGGAAGTCACATACACATCCATTCAAAAATGCCAGATTTTACAGCAGAAATAAAAAGGTGTATTACGCTGTTGCCGAACCAATAAGAATGAGGAACATAAGAAAGAAGGGGTTGAAATGAGGAAATGTACAGAATGAAGTAATAGTTTTGAACATAAGCACTAACGAAAAGTAATAGGTCCCATTTACCTTGTCAGCATAATGCATGCCTGCCAATAAACCATAATAACTCCTGAAGAGTTTTATTCATAAGAATAGATTAATGTATAGAAGGAGGAACAGGAAGATGATGAAGTGGAGAAATAAATAAAGCAATGGATGAGCAAACGTGAGCCATGTGAGGACATATACTGAGAAAGTGCCTGATGTTTTTCCTTATTGAGAAACTTCTCCTGAATGATGATAGGGTGGAGGATAAAAAGGAGGAAGTAAGAAGAAAAATCAGACGACAACAGCCCAAAAACAACATTCATAAATCAATGTCCAATTCAATGTGGTACCTTGGTAAAATGACTCTAATGTGTGAGATCAGAGAGGACATGACTGATGATCTATTTCTCACTGGAGGTAATGTTAGCGTTTCTAAAGATGTTAATGTAAATAATACACTGACTGCTCTTACTTAGCACATAGTAGAGAAGTTGCTGCTTGATAAAACAGCTAAGCTACTAAAAAGCTATTTGATTTACTGTAAAAAAAAACAAAAAAACAATGCTACCGCCAAGACACATATAATGTAGTTAAACAAGCTAATGCTAACTTAGGTTTAGCTCTGTTATTGCACAACACTGACAATATGCTGGAAGACACAAAGTTATGGTGCATTCATGTGGTGTCAGACACATCGGAAAAACAAGTTTACGAGGTGTAAATGCACATGAAGACCCGCTCAAGTTGGAACAACAAAGAACGAGGTGCCGTCTTGACGTCATAATCGTCATCACAAAATATGTTTTGTTAATGTTAAGATACTTTTTCTCAATTCACGTATTGCACATCAACTTTTTGCTCAAATATAACTTGTTACAGAGACATTCATCCGTGCTGTTTTTTGTAGTTGTTACAATGGTAAGACTTTCTGAACCAAAATCACATGAACGCACAGAAGCCAGAAGAACGACTTCCCAACTCCAAAACTGGGACCATTCAAGGAGCACATGAATGCAGCATTAAGCCTGTAACACCTGTTGATCTAATTCCTCCTGGTACCTTCCGGGCATCTCTCTACTGATACAAACAATTGGCTGGAGGGATGTTTCCTACAGCCTTCAACTCTCCCAGCTTCTGCTGACACACTGCTGCACATAATTCTGTTTATGTCATACAGCGCCATTTCAGATTCTACTAGTTTCCCTTTAAGCAACGAGCTTGAAGTTATATTCAATGGGAGAAATATGTCTGACACTTGAAGATGGCTAAACCTGACGCAAGACTCACTCGACAAACAATGCAACATGCAGCCACCGGAGGATTATCCAGACAAACGGAAGAGAGGTGGATTGGAAAACGACAGTCAAAGAAAGTCAGAGCAGGGGAAAACAGGCCTCACCAATTAGACAACACATGGGAGGACTCGAATACAAACAGATCAATGAGAAGGACGCAAAAGAGAAACTTTGTGAAAGTAACAGATAGATGAAAGGGAAAACTTGTGAGGAGATAAAAGGAAGTCAGAAGAGATGACAAGCATTTGGAGAAGAAGAAGAAGCGGGAACATGTACAGAGCGGTCAGAGGTAATTGATAGAGTTTTTCTTTAACGTTTTTGTCCATTGTTTATATAGACTTTGTTGTGCCAGTAAACTGTTGCCGTGCACTTTCATCTTTTTGATCATAACCCTCTGATCGTGACATGCTGGACAGGTTTACAGAAGGGTGGTATTTTGTTCCATTCAGATAATTATTGTTTGTATTACATGTTGAGATGCGGTTCATTCCACTTTCCTGTGCTTTTACCAGATCAATGATCTTGTGTGATATCAAAATGTCAAAAAAGATTCTGTCCTCTGCTGTGTACTTAAAGGTAGAGTCAGTAGAATTTTCCTAAAAGAATAAAATATAGACGTAGTGCTGCTTAGCTAACACCTCCATATGAGTGGTGATGACTGTGTCTTCAGAGACTCTAACCTCTGACAGAGTGATTTTACACCGCAGGTTACACCTACTGTACACATTCACACACGGATGGCAGAGGTTGTTATGTAAAGTGACCATCAGAAGCAACTCATCCCATTCATACACATTCACATGCCGCCGACGAAGCAGCGGGAGCAACTTGGGGTTAAGTGTTTTGGCCAAGGACACATCAGACATGTTGCTGAAGGAGCTGGGGCTCAAACTGTGACGACGTGGGTGAGACGCTCTTCTCTTATTCACCACTTGTTACTTAAACATTCATTAATATCATATCACATTATTCTTTACAGTTGTGTATTTTGCTATAATTTATTTTTGCTTGTGTAACATTGCAGCACTTACTGTCCCGGGTTTGTTTGTGTTAGCATTAAGGCACAGTTCATATCAAAGTTTAAATTAAGTTACAGCAAACACACAGTCTTTATTAAGCTCAGTCATTTTTATTTATATAGAATTGTTTTGTCTCTTATCCATACTAACCTTTGTCTGTTCTTTGGTTCAGTTCCCCATGTGTTCCCATGCAGCTAAAGGGGCTGGCCCAGCACTTCCTGGGTATTTATCAGATTGATGATGTCATCGCTGACATCACTGGCGCAGACCAACTGAAGGTTTTTTTTCTTCTGCGAAATCTTTTCTTTCTAATAATTTTTTTCATGTTTGAGTTACTGGTAGAATGTAATTTAATTATTTAAAGTTCATTTAGTTGAGTTAATGATCTGAGGTTAATTTAAGGGTTGATTTAGATTTATTTGCTTTAATAGAAAAGTGTAAACCCACTATTTGAGTTGTGCTGCACACAGCTGAGGCCATTTTGTTAATGGGGCCGTCTATAAAGCCAGGAAACATTTGTTCTTGCATGAGGAGCGGTGAGGATGTGCTGCCTTCAACACGTGTCTTATTTGATTTGATTATGAGTTAATTTGCCTTATTTCCATTGAAATGTAGTTGTTTTAGTTCAGTTGACACATGTTGGCTTAATCACTGTAAATAAACAATCACCTCTTGGGAAAATGTCATCTGCTGAGTTGCCTTCCTGCCATCTTCCTAGACACTTGTGCTAAACTACATTACACCAACCCACGACCTTCCAGATGAGAGACGACCGACTCTACCAACTGAGCCACAGCCGCTCAGCATAAAGAATTCAAACAGGTGACGTTCTGATGCTGATTGAAACAAAAAGAGAGTCATGATTCTACTCTTTCCTGTAACAAAATGTTTCCAAAACAACTTCCTTAAGACAGGCGTAGTTACATGGTAAAAATATGAATTTGCCACAATGACAGACTTTCTCAGAAGTGAGGAAAACAAGACGTTAAGATTCAATACATTATTAAACGACAGAGTAGGGAAGAAAAGGTTTTCAGCGCTCCATCAATACGACAGCTATGAGAAAATTCAACTGTGAATGAATTTTAAGAAGTCTCCGAGCAGCTCCAAACAACTTTCAAGCTCTGAAAACGTTGTCCTCTGTCAGACTGCTATTATGGGGCGGTGCGTGTATGTATGTGTGTGTGTGTGTGTGTTTGTGTGTGTGTGTGTGTGTGTGTGTGTGTTTGTGTCCTATGTGAGTGTGTATTAATATATACGGGTCTCCTACCCTCTCCATTTGTCACTGTGTCGATGGAGCATGCTGCACAGCAACTCCCACATTTGTCAGTTCTCTAGTGCACACACACACACGCACACACACACACACTTACCTACTCACAAACACACACACACACACACCCACTCTTGGTCCCCATGCTTTCTTCCTGCCTGTCATTAATAAAGAGAAGTGGCTGCACACCTGTTCTCTGACAGCACCATACAGAGAGAGAGAGAGGGAGGGAGGGCGAGGTAGAGTTGGGTAAAAGTGCAAGAGAGTGTGACACGAGTAAAGTCTCACAGGTAAAGGTGTAACAGGAGTGTGACTGAATATGAAAAAGAGGGTGGAGCATTAATACAAGAGACCATACCTCTTTTCAGGATTAAAGGAGTAGTTCTTTTTTTACATAGTGGTTGTACGTGTTACTTGTATAAAGATGTGTTTGGTTAGCCACAGGAGATGTCGGTCATCTCGGCCCGTATAATAAGAAAGATAGCAGGTGGACTTTGTGACTAACATTTGAATATAGTGGAAGTGGAAGACAGGGAGATATTTTCCTTGGGAGTAGGTGGAGACCAAAAATTGGAACCAGACTTACATATGCTGGATAAATAGTCAAATAAAATGTAGTATGGTTATTTGTTTCAGGAGCTCCCACTCAGTCTCCATGTGGCTAGAAATGAAAGATGAGATGTTGATGTGTTTACCTACTCTCATCTTTCCTGGATAAATGGACTTGAACTTGAATAGCCCATTCACACACTGATGGCAGAGGCTGCTATGTAAAGTGTGTATCATCTCATACATACGAAAGCAACGTGGGGTTAAGTGTCTCGTCTGAGGACACGTCCCTGGGGATCAAACTCCCGACTTCGGGTGGAGAGACGACAGGCTCCACCGCGGAGCAGCTGTCCCAATGCAACAGTGCTATCTGCCATACACACCACGTGCTAAATATTACAAGGGAATTGCGGCTGTGTCCTGCTATAAACTTTTACTGAATAACTTTATCATGAAGACCGTGTAAGGTCTGAATAAAAGGAAGCTATTACCATGCAAGGTTGGCAGATTCTACGACTGTACCAGGACAAAGGATCTGCCTGTGAGCTCAGTCTGAGAAAAGTAGACTTCTGATGATTGAGGGAGAGAGCCCAGAAAATATCTATCAAGACAACGGATACTTTTTTTTTTTGGAAACTTTTATACCACACTTCACAGACAAATGATGGCAATGAAGAGAGAGAGTGATTGTTAGACACAGAATAATGAACTCCTACACCTGTCAAGCGCTGCTGTGAGACTCCTGCTAGCTTCATTTTCCTCCTGACTCGATCTTTCTGTTTCTCCTTCAGTCTGTTCTCTATCCTCTTCTTACTCCACATACTGTACGTATACCTACTGCTCATTTTTCCATCATCACTACCCCAACTCTCTGTTTCTTCCTCCCTGTCTCTCAAGCTTGTGAATGTTTTAAAATCAATCACAGCGGAACTGCTGAGCAGAAGTAGAAACAGCCTGGGAGCGTGTCTTAATGCGACGCTAAACTGCTGCACATGTCGGTGTTTTTGCTTTCTGCATATGTGAGCTGTCAGTGCCTTAAAGAATCTACAAATACGTGGGTAAATAAGAGCTTTAATAATCAAATCTAATAAAAAAAGAGGTATAATTAAAGGATTCTGTTTCAATTTTAAGACCCCCTCTTCTTATCTAAAGACCCAAAAGTGTAACAAATCAGGTTGACCAAATCCTTCAGTGAAAGAAATACGTACAAAAAAAGCTTTGTCTTCTCCTCTGCCCACACGGGTTAGAGAAGGTAAGAACGTTTCCTGAAGGAAAGCTGACAGTTGGAACCAGCCCAGAGGAGAAGCTCGTCGGATGCAGTGAGAGGATGCTGGTGGAGGACGCCGAATGCATGTGCTGCCCCAACTTCAGCGGACAAACACACCGGTAATGATTCACTGGAGTATGAATCGCCATAACCACCAGCAACAGGTAGACATACCGCAAATACCTTCAAATGGGATCTATTGACAACTGTGTACTAATAAACTTTGTGCACTTAGAGATGAAAGATGCAAAACACTGAAATGTGATTTGCATTCATTGAATAGCTCAAGGAGGCAGGATGTAGAATTCTTCTCTCTTGTTCACTCCATACTTGTGATAGATGAATTTCAGGATCAGGTCATTACGGCCTGTGTAGCCCTACATCACAGCAGAGAATCCACCGGTATGCCATCGCCGACTCAGAGATTTAGCATTGACTGCCCACAACATGAAAGAGCCATTATGTCGTAGCTGAAGCCTGAAGGTTACAATCTCAGTTCATTGACAGCACTCCAAACCAAAATAAATGTTTGCCTGGCTGTCTTATACCAAGTGGAAGAGGGTCTTGCGTGACAGTTTGGATTTTACTGATGTGTTTGGAATCTTTAGCATGAATGCCCCAGCAGATTTTAGGGGGGTATTATTTCAATGGCGAAGGCTAGGGTTTTCATTGTTTGATAAACAGAATCCTATTGGATTTAATTATTTTGAATAGAACAATAATGGAGGTACTGAAATCCTGTTGAGACCTTGTTCTGGTGGGTGGTTAGACTTACAGTAAGCTTTTGACAGTAATCATTGTATAATGGGCACTTTCACCAATGACCACCAATCACTTGTCAGTGGGGTGCTAATTTTGGACCCTGCCTGCCAGTAATTTCCTGTCGTTTAAACATCTCATAATTGTAAATTATCCTTCATTATACATCACATTGGTATTGTGTTTATCCATGTTAAGAGCAATTCTGATCTCATTCCAAGATTTTCAATTGAATTGCTGTCCAAATGAGGAAATCAGTGCTTCGTCATCTGATGTTTGATTGGACCATGTTATTACCCTAGTGTTCCAGACAAAATAGGTGAAGGGTGTGTGAGACATGCAAGGACAGAGATCAGTGGTGTAGTGGTGCCTGAAGAAGCTGGTATAGTCTTAACTTTTCCCCAAAATGTTTTTTTAAGTGTCCCATCCAGCAGAGAATAAACGGCCTCTGTTATACACAGTGACATGTAAGAATACTCTTGGACATTTAGTTAGTGCACAATAACCAATTAGAGACAGAGCGTCATCCCTTCACCATCCTATGAAAACAATTGCAGCAATCTACTGAATACTGTCATTCAATTAATGATGTGAATTAGAGGACATTTAGAAGTGGGTACACCCTATGGATACTGAAAAATAAGTACTATGTATGTGTATACCTTGCACTACTCCACTGACGGAGATATTGACAGTTAATGGTTAGTTGCAGAAAGCCAGTACACAATGTGATCTATCGAGAAGGGAAAGTTGAGAACAGAAGTGGGTGTCTGTTTGCCTTTGTCTCTTTCTGTGCATCCTAGCTAGTGTCCCATCAAGGTAAAGAAATGGTACCAAACATTTTATTTTTATACAATTCTTACCTGAATATGTTGGTAATCGTGTCACTTCAAGGTTAGGATTTGGGTAAAATGTTGATGAAGAGGTACCACAGTAAGAAACTGATGAATAATTAAGTTTAGCAGGACAGAATTTGGCAGGCATTAGATGACTGGCAAAAACTCACACAGGAAGCCACCAGTCCTTCAGAAGTCTGACATGAAGGAGGGGGGGGAACTTGCCAACAAACCTGGCAACCTCACTCCTGTCCGGTCACCTTTATCACCTGCTGTTACCCCCACAATCACCCCTAACACACAAACACACACAGACTCACTCGCTCACTTACTTAAATGCTGACATAGTGATTATGTTGTGTTCTTAACTATTGTGCACATTGCAATTTTGATAGTAAAACAATATACAGTATGATTCAGCCTTATAGTACTAAGTCTCTAGTCTTAACTATCCTTACTCTTTAATGGAACAGGGAGCTTTAGTCGTCTATAGTTCTGCAAAACACATACTGCTGGTTTTACACAAGTTATTTTTATTTTCAAATATGTATGAAAGTTTGGAGAGAAAACTCTGCTCCTATAGTTGTGTCTCACTGTGAACCTCTTTTATATAATTAAAGAACAAAAACTAATTCACCTTAATGATATATAATCTTTTTTTAATGTGTCTCCCCAATGCTACAGTTTCATTGCTTTACATTCTTAGTTATTTAAAATGTGTAAATGTGTCTTTGTGTGGTTGTGTGTGCCTGATTGTGACAATGTGCACCTGCTTCTCCTCCTCTGCGCCGCAAAGACGAAATACTGCCCCAATTACTCCAAATTCCCAGTGGACGCACAGAGCAGTTTACTCTCATCACAATAAATTATCCTTATCTCTCTGAGCACTGCCACACCAGATCCTTCTTTCTGTCTCTTTGTGTCCTCACTCTCTCTACCAGAGCTCAGTGTTTAATTAATAATATTTAATTATGCATTCCCCAAAGGCACACATTCAATGCAATGGGAAACTTGCTGCACCAAACACATGGTGATTCCATCATCCCTTGTTTGGACTGAATGGCTGGTTTGTTTAGTTTGTTGTTTAGGATTTCTTTTTACCTGCAATTCTACAATACTAAAACTTGACAATACACTTAGCAGTTGCTTTTGACCAAGTAAGAGCAACACAAGCAAGGGTTTAGAAAAGAGGAAACAATGTCAGTAAGTGCCAACGTACAGCTTTAAGTCCGATCAGACACAGAGGTGCTGACAGGAAGTGCACAGAGGCAAAGCACAACAACCACAGCTGTTCTTGAGAGTTCTAATCAGCATCAAAACCATCCTAAATATCTTCATTATTTCAAATATTCACACTTTATGTGCGTGTGCCACTGCTTATAGGACCATTGTATTCAGGTGTGTCCTCCAGGATGTTAACTAGTTCTGGCTGTCGACTAACTAAACATCCAGTTTCATTTACAAAAGGGTCGCACTGACAAAGCACCAGAGGGTGGCATTCACCAAATGTTTCAGTTCCCTTCCCCCACACTTCTGCTGAGTGATACACGCAATGGGCAGCTTAGAAGAGGACAGTTACCCATGCTCAGAACATACGTACTTCTGCATCTCATTTTTTACATTTATGTAATGATTAAAATATGTTACAAAATTGCTTTTGAAAAAATAACACAGCCGACTGTGTGGACAGCCTTAATCTGGGTCAGGAGGTGACGTTCATTCCAATAATGCATTGCATTTATAGACCACAGTAATCATTAATACGAAAGGGCTTTTACACATCACTAAACCTTATATGGATTAAAGAGATGTGACATCAACAGAATGCAGTTTAAAATCAACCTCTGCAGAGAAGGTACAAAGGAAGGACCTTGAACCTGCAATTGTGCCAGAAACCCAACACTGCTCATTCCAAGGATTGAAAGGGAAAAAACATGACAAACATGAATAATGGAGTAGGTTGTTTACATTTAATTGCGAAGGTTTTCTTTCAGAAGAAGTTATAAGTGGCAAAGCAAAGGAGATGTATACAATACAGTGCCATCCTGCCACTCCTTCCATAGCCACAACAATAAGGTAAATGGTAAATGGACTTCATTTTGTACAGCAGTGACCATCAGAAGCAACTAATCCCATTCATACACATGCATACACCGCTGACAAAGCAGAATGAGCAATTCAAGGTGAAGCGTCTTGCCCAAAGACACATTGGACATGTGGCTGCAGGAGCTGGGGATCGATCCCCCGACTCTTCGGTGCAGAAGTGACCGAGTCTACCAACTGAGCCACAGTTGCCTGAATGTGTTGAAATCATAAAACATGATGATGCATGCTACATTGGCAGAAATACACTTTGAGCTAACAAATATAAAAAATACATAACTGTTGGATTTTTCAGCCCTGAGTACAGCTCTGCTGCAGTAAACTGCTATCAACTGAAAGGCACAAAGTGGGAGGCAGGAATAGCCAGACAGCAAAGGAGGCTAGTAATGCAGGGTGTCACATTGGTGAAAAATAGACCATTATAACCATTATAATGAGTAATTATGTGAGTAATGAATGGCTGTCCAATGCACCCCTGATTTCACTGACAGAATATGTCAGAAAATGGCTTAACTGCAGAAGGAACGTTAAAAGAATAGACTACAAAAGTAGTGATGTGAAAAGCAGTTCTTTTCAGTGTACTGAATCAGTAGAATCAGTTCAGTAAAGTGATTTGTTCAAAAGATTCGTTCACCGAATAGTTCAATACTTCTCCGCAGCTCTGTCTGTGAATCAGAGTTTAATAAGCTGAAACACGGCCGAACATTTAGTTCTGCTCGCGATCGTACTGAGAACAGCCGGTGGTGAATAATAAACCAATGAGCTGAGAATTTAGTTGGATAAAGCTACAGTTTGCAAACTGAAAGCTGCTAAAACAATCACATTTATTTTCTCTGACCGTTCTGTTCAGTACGTTCAGTACACGAATCACTGACTGATTGACTGACTGAGAGAGAGAGAGAGAGAGTCTCGGAGCTCCCGTTCAGTGAACGAATCACTCACTGAGCATCAGTCAGGGCGCGGTCACACTGGTCATCTGTACCGTGCTGTACCCAAGCACGATTGCCCCCCTGCTGCGCCATTCCCCCGCTGGCCGGCCCGGCCCGCGGTCACACTACACAGGACTATCCGTGCCTAAGCACGATTACCTCTTGTACATAACGTCTTAATACAACACATGCTTTATGTTATTATGAAGCGTGCTCAGTTTACAAACAGGCGGACGAGAGAGAGAGAGAGAGAGAGAGAGAGAGAGAGAGAAAAAGAGACGTGCAGTCGAGTCCGCGTCTGCACATCGGAGAACAACACAGAGCATGACAGCTACTTTACTGACTTTACATCTTATTTCAAGAAATAAATAAATTAAAAAATAGTCAATGATTCGTACACTGAACGACGTACTAGTACAATGAACAAGAGCCCTGGGTCTCAATTCTCTCGAAGTTGAGGAAGCACGGCACTAAATATTTTAATAACAATTAGGCTGGGTGTCGCGAAAAAGTATGTGCCTGTTAAAGCAGCTTTCAGTTTGACGAATAACGAATAATAATTAATTTAACTTAAAGGTCCCATATTATGCTTTTTCTGGTTTTATATGCTCTTTAGTGTGTTTTCCAAGTGTCCTGTGCATGTTTAGGCACATCTATGTGCAAAAAAAAAGTCTGCGGAAACGCGGCTTCTCCTACGTCCTCGTGTTAGCTGTAGCATTAGCTGCATGTAACACTCGGTTCTAGCCCTCCTCGATAAAAAATTGTCAGTCCGACGTCATTGTCAGTGTGAGATCACTGATCTAAGCCCATTAGCTCATTGTGGCAAGCCCTGCAGCTCATGTTGCACGCCTGTTAACTGCTGTAGCACGCCCACGATATGCCGTAGCCTGCGGTAGCACAGTAGTGCTAAGGTGCAAATGTTTATGTTCCCCTCGGATGGAGCCAGTGGCTGCATTCCCAATATGGTAAAAGAGGCGGGACATTTCCAAGACGCGTGCTGAGCAACTGACCAATAACGACAGAGCGGATCGGCAGACCAATCAGAGCAGACTTGGTCCATGTGGGGCTCTGCAGTCTGGGCTCAGCAGAGTGTAGCTGACAGACTCAGAGCGTAGAGGGAGCAAGGAGGAGCAGTACATGAAAACAGACACTTTTTTCAAACTTTATCTATTGTGAACGTACAAAAGTAGGTACATAGATTAGATATACAAACCCCAAAAAGGGCATAATATGGGCTCTTTAATATAGGCTACATGTCAGCAGAAAATATGCATGGCAACGAATATATTCTATGCCAGAGCAGTTATATTTAAAATTATATACGCAGGACGCAAGAAATGATTTAAAAAATAATATAAAAAAAATAAAAAATGGGCTTAGGCTACTTTATGAGTCTCTCTCTCCCTCTCAGTCAGTCAGTGAGTGATTCGTGTCGGAGCTTCAGTCAGTACGTTCAGTGAACGAATCACTGACTGAACGTGAACGAGCGAGTCACCAGCCTCAGTCACACACACACACACACACACACACACTGTACTGACTGAAACACGATCGTTAGTGGATGTTAAAACAGTCAGCTGAGTGAAATTAAGTTGGATATAAAAGCCGTTTGCAAACTGACAGCAGCTATAAAAAGCACATACGTTTTCATGACACCTAAATGTTAAATAATATATTTGCTACTTCCTCAATTTTCGAGACGAGAGGGAGAAGTA
The DNA here is from genome assembly GCF_963584025.1 of Labrus mixtus. Classification (NCBI taxonomy): domain Eukaryota; kingdom Metazoa; phylum Chordata; class Actinopteri; order Labriformes; family Labridae; genus Labrus; species Labrus mixtus. The sequence goes on from NC_083621.1 coordinate 22,311,807, forward strand.
GGGGCGGGCTTTAGTGACACAGAGCTCCCAACCGACTCCGTCCTGTTGGTTCAGTCAGTACGTATCACTGACATGAAAGGGAGAGGGAGGGCGGGCTTTGAGCGACTCTTACGGTCTGTAGAGAGAGAGACACGAGACGGGAGAGAGGAGAGCGCAACTGAAGTTGAGAAATGAACGACTCTTCAGTAAGTGATTCAGTTCAGTTCGTTCACCCAGATGATTCGTTCGTTTTGAACGAATCGTTCACGAACGACACATCACTATAAAAAAAGCATGTCCCTGGACTGTTTATACTGAATGTGCTTAATGATTGGCACATTACATAAAACGTAATAAAGCAACAATATGTAGATATACGTATGTGAATTTGGTTTAATGTACTTTTGCAGACATCAAAGGGCTCTGCGTATAAACTGCACCGTCATAGACACACATAGACACACATAGATCTGTTTGAAGGTGGAGTATGTGTGTACGTATTCAGCTGTTACCATGATATCTTCAGTGCATGGCTAAATGGCTACATTGGAGTGGGTCAGTTATTATGCTGGTCGAGGTAGGTTTGTAAGGTTCCAAACTAATAAAGCTAACTTGAAAATCGACAAGGAAAGAGACAACTTTTTGATGTAATATGGATTGATTGATTTGTTTGTTCTCCTGAGACATAACTTGGGTTAGATGATTTTCTGCACCCGGTAAAGCTGCTACACATGAGACATCGATGACAGTGGTAAAGACACAGCTCAGGCTTACTTGGCAATCTGTAATGAATTATATCTGCAGGGATGTACACTCTGCTTCTTGCTCAGGCAGTCTCTCTTTGTCTCCTCCTAGCTTCATCCGTCCTCTTCCTATTAGCCCCAGCCATAGTATCAAACTTTACAAATGGGCTAACTGGCTTCTTTCTCAAACTGAAGGTCGTTGCCATGCACTTCTCTCAAGATGACCCGGTGTCAAAGCGACAAAGTGCAATAAAGAGGAGATCGGACATGGGAGAGACGCCATTCTCCCTGATGACCGCTATTGTACTTGTATTGACCTTAGAAACTACTGTATTACTATTTGAAGGAGGAAGAGTAACATACTGAACTTTAATGTCTATTTCTGGATTAAATATTCATTTGCAATTTCCTCGGATATATATTGGTTTTGACAGTGTACAGAACTGGCAATTCACATGTCACAGTAAATCTAAATCTACTATGGGGTACAAAAAAATAAAAATCAGAAGTTTAGCTAACCCTAACCCATTGTATTCAGAACTTACGTTGATGACTTCAAAGGTTTTCTCTCATTCTGTATTGATTTTTATTGTCAGAATGATTGCAGTAATTTACTGTATTTGGGGTACAAGAGAGCGAAGTGGGTGTGTGTATTAAAGGGAGGAGGTGTGTTTGAGAAAGAGAGAGAGAGAGAGGAAAGCAATGTGTAAGAAATATTTTCTTGATGTATAACCTAACCTGATATAAAGAGCATAATGTCTTAATTTATTTCTTGACATATTTTCATTAGACGACCCCGTCAGCATCTGCACATCGTATTCCATCATTCTTTGGGAAATACTTAAATGTGTATTAATAGTTGTAGTAATTTAATCAAATCAAAATTGAAATCAAATCAATTATTTCACAGGTTAAAAACAACAACATACCTTGTTTTGTTCAATGTGTTTAAACTATCATTATGTAAAAAAAATCTTTACAAAAACAAGATTTTCCTCTTTAAAAGTCTAATCAGGGTTGTCTTATATTCAAACCAATAAGCTAAGTTAGAATGGCTCTTTTTCAAGTCATGATTAATTTACAACATCTTCATCTCTCTCTGAGTTTAGCGCAACCTCTAAATTACAGTGAGCTCGATGGAGAGATGTTGAGCCGAGCAGTTGGTGCACTTTTTGTCCCTAAAATGTGTCTCAGAGTGATTAAAAAATGATGCTTGTCAGGGGGAAACACATCATCCTTCAGTTTTACCCTGCTTCAGTGCTTTTAGACATCAGTGATCGTGGTGAGACACTGACAAAGCTTCTTCAGGCCTGTTTTTCCTTTTTTTTCTCCCCCAAATGAGACAGCATGAAATGCAGTCACATATCATTGTAGCTGCCTGGTTGTCGAAACATGTTGTCGTGCGAGTATGGTGCTGCAAATAAACATGTCTTATATTGAAGAGTGCTGCCTCAAACCCCACATTCTCCTATTGAGAGCACAGTTCACTAAAGTCAGATTCCTTGTGTGTGTGAGCATACCTATATATTATGCAAAATACACTTTACCATGGTTTTCTAACACTACATTTCCCCAGCCTATCTACATGGAAGAGTTAATCAGTTCCCAACTGCATTAGGTGTGTTAGTCAGACTTCGAGAAACCTGACTTGGTAAAATTTCAGTCTGACTAACATGTTTACAGGTATTTAAAAGTCCTGTTCTAAGAATAACAATAATTCAACTCATTTTAACATCATGTTTAAATGAGATGCGTTTTCCCCTATTACGCTTTTAAATTAAAGGAGACATTACTCAGATAGATGAGACTGTATAGATGGGATCACAACAAACATACTCTGCAAGTTACACACACGGGCAGGGGCATGTCCAGACTTTTTGGACTGGGTTGGCACACTGACTTGTGCACAGGTGGCCTGAAGTTTGTGTGCATACACCTGAATGAAGGGCGTTGATTTACCCCTTCTGTCTTCACTAATCACAGCAACTTTAGAGTAACACAAGATCATGGCAATATAAAGATCGACAATCTTAATTCTACGCAAATAAAGGATGTATTTCCTGAGTTACAATTTAAAGTATTTAAAAAATTGCAAACAACATCTGCACTCTGAAAACACACAGCCTTAATGGAGGATTTCAACACCTGTCCCGCCTCTGGCAAGGCAAATAGCCCATCATATTTAAGGATTTTCGGCTGGCACCTGGGGTGGCTGATACGATTTTACGGGGGGCCCATGCCATCCCATGGCCACCCCTGTAGACATGCCCCTGCACACAGGGGATATGCAGCAGCATACTATTCCTCATACAAATACTGGTGTCTTCACTTTGTTGTCAATTGAAATTAGACAGAGGAATGAAAGAGGGCAAGCTTTCGATTGGCTCTGGAGATTCCATACAAACCATAAAAAAACTCTGACAGGATGTCATTGTTTTTTTTTAGGTTTTCCGGCAATGAGATCTGTCCTTGCGCTGTGATTTATTGACCTTTGACGTTTATGCAATAACGGGTTGGAAGTTCCTTCTGCTGTTGCTCTTTGAAAAGGCCATGCTCTTCTCTTTTTTTTTACACATCATTAGGCTGCAGCATGACACATCAGGGAACAAACTCTTCAAATGACAGCTTCCTCACAATCCTCCAAACTCCTGTATAGAAAGAGACATTATAAATAGTGCTCTGCTACTTTTTCTTATTTTTTACAAAGAGAAGTGTTTAAAAGAAGAAAAGAAAAGAGGCCATGTCAGTGAATGAAAAACACAGTGGTGATACTAAGAGTAAAAGAGCCGAAGTGATATATCGAGCCAGAGAAGGAAAAAGAGCAGCGAGAGGGATTCTCTCTTTACTTCTGAAGGACGGAGGAAGAGTTGCAGACACTGCACTTCCAATCAGATAGGAAAAGACCCAGTCATCAAGGTTTAGATTGTATGTGTGCGTGAATGTGGTTTTGGTTGAGTGTGTGTGTGTGTGGTACTGTGTGTGTGTCAGTAAAAGTTTCTGTGTAGTGTGTCAGGCTGCGTTACGGCTGCAAATGTAGGATGTGTCATTCTGCTTCTTTATGGATGATTTACTGCGTACGTATGTGTAAGAGACAGAAGCTGTCAAATCACTGCTGACACGCAGCAAGAAGATTCTGAATAATTTATGAATATGTAGGTTCAGATCTGCAAATTGATGGATTCTGCAGTGAAATTAGAAAAGAAGACCGGGAGTCTTGGGCATGTTGAACTCTGAGATGCTGTCAAATTCATTAAAAAACCTGCTTCAGTTACTTTCTGTGGCTGTTCACCCCCTCTCGTACTCTACACTGTTTAATGTATTCAGAATATTAAGTAGAAGATGAACGAGTAAGACAAGAAGTGAGATCATGTCATCAGGTTAAAGTCAGTGTTGTCATTAATGTAGATCATCAGAGCTGCAGATATAAACAGGAAACGGCATGCTAAAGCAGGAGAGAAAGATTGGAGATCTTCGTGTTGTCTTTTCTTTTCATGTATTCTCAAATATTAGAGGTGTGTATCCTTCTCTGTCCCACAAACGAAAAAGTGCACGTCTTCTTTGAGGTTTCTAATTATTACACGGCTAGATATAGCTCACTCTTATTGGGGGAAACAAGCACAAGGATAAGCATAAGCATAACGAGCGTAAAGCAAATCAGCTAAGGCAGCGTGGCTAAAGTTAGCACAGCCATCTTAATCAAAATAGAATTATACCTGATGTTCCTGAATAATGAAAGTACACATCCTCATTCTCAGCTACATGTTTGCCAAATGTTCTTACAATATTTGAAAATGTTCAGAGATAGAAACAGTTGGCTGACGCTGCCACTGTGTCCTGAGTGTATGAGTGTGTGTATATGTGTGTGAATATTTTTACCATCTCAATAGCAGACTGGATTTAGCAGAGCTGAACGGTGCCAAATTCTGTGGCACAGCCCGTGGGACGCCATCCACAGACACACAGACGCACACACACACACACACACACACACACACTTTACGGACAAGTTGCCATATGGGATGTTGATCCAACCTAAACATCCATCTTGACTGACAACTTCTCCCCTGTGAGTGTGTAGGTGTGTGTGTGTGTGTGTGTGTGTGTGTGTCGGTCCCTGTGGAGAGCAGTAGAATTGAAAGTAAGAGGAAGCAGATTGAAGCAGGTGCGAGGTCAAAATACAGTTTTTCTAAACTCCTACTTTTGTAGCGCCTCATTTACACCTCCTTGCACAACAGGTTGATGAGAAGACATTTGGGAACCAAACCCCTGATTGCAGGTGTTGGAGCTGGGACTACCAGTGCATCACCTAAGAGGCCCATTAGCATCCTACTCTATTTTCAGCCAGTGTGTAAGTGAAATGCATTATATACAATGTGTAAGTATGCATGTGGTTTTACATTAAAAGTTTGATTAAGGTAGTCTATGCAAGCAGCTTGGTAGGTTTGTAAGTCAGAGCTGTACTATGTATCTTTTTTCCCTCCCAATTGCGACGTGCGCATGCCTGACCCAGAACTTCCACCAGATACGTGAGCATTGAGCTCTGCTCCGTTACGGCCCCATGCTCCCTCGTCTATCAACACCTACAGGCTGCATTCTCAGAGCGCGGCTCTGAGCAGCCCCACCGGATCGCGGTAATTACAGATTTTTACACGGGACAGATAACATAATGTTCTGTATGTGGTATAAAACCATAACAAACCCTTACTAACACATCATCAAACACACATACTGTAGGGTCATCATTCTGAACCAACAAAAAGTGTTTTGTTTTGAAAATAAACCGGATGTTGTGATTTTGTTTTGGTGTCTGACTTCCTGTTCCGCTTGATCTGTTCTATGGTAAATCAATGTGCCCTGCTCCGGCAAAAATGGAAGCTTTGCACATCTTCTGTAGAGGGCTCCGGACAGACGGCGCACTATTCTTCAGCCCTTCTGTATATACACATGAGTCTCTGACTTAAGTTTAGTGAGTGAATATGCACGCAATGGTGATGACATTTTTTCTTTTTCCAGGTTGTATGTCTGCCATGGATTCCACATAATTTTGCCACGTTAGCATGCTGTAGATTGCTGATTAAACACAAAGGTCAGCCAGTAATTTTACAAATGGTTAATGGCCTGCAAACAAGAAAGAGCCAGCCTGATGAATGAAAATGTGTTCACATGACAAAACATACTCAGCAAATGTGAAGAATGTTGCTGTACTGTCTTAACGTCTTGCACTTTGCAAGTTGTCCAAATTTACTCATGTCTGTTTGGATGTCAGACATTTGAATTGTCTTGATCACATTTAAACTTAAAATGTACATCACTTATCTCTCCCCACTGCATAACACAAGTACTTGTGAAAATGATACGACTTGTAATTTTAGTGTTCTTCAGTTTTTTTTAAAACAAAGAGCCCCTCAAGCATGTTTTAGTTGAAAGGAGTTGTTAATCCCAAAGCTGCCTGGTAGAATCAGGGATAAAATCAAGACGCACTTGTCTTTAAAAAATATCTTCCCTTACACGATATCAATAAACCATCTCATAGTTTGGTAACGGAGCAACAAGATCTAATCCCACAGCTGAGATTACTATCGCACATTCTCTCCCCTTGGGCTACAACATAACACAGAGATGATAAAACTTATCTAAACCTAAGAGGAGAGGAGAGGAGAGAGGAGAGGAGAGGAGAGGAGAGGAGAGGAGAGGAGAGGAGCTGGTGCAGTTGAGAGAAAAAAAAGAGGAGAAAGTGCAGAGAAAAAATGACATCATATGGAGCCGCGTTGGGAAGAGTAGCAAAGGAGAAAGAAAGAATTAACAAATTATTGAACAAACATTAAGTAAAGAGCAGAAAAATTAAGCTAATGCTGAAGTGCAAAATCCTGCAGGTGGTCGAGTGTCGGCTTACAGCAGTGTATTTATGAACATGATGTAGTATACATGCTGTAAATGGAGAAGAAACACAGCTTAGTTGGCGCCCAACTCACATACAAAGTCCTCTGGTCCACTAAAATCCCCTCTGCCAGCAGGCTTTGCTTTGATCAGGTAAATAGGTCATGTGAGGATATTTGTGGGTATGAATGATAGTGTGCTCAGTCCATCTGTGTCTGTACACAAGGCCAAAACTGAGTTACTCAAAGGCTTGTTACCACTGGGAATGTTAAATATATGACTTGCTGTATTAGTGATGCAGTGGCACTCAGCCTCTTTAAGCTGAGTAAAGCTTTGGTTGCACCCTGCATGACTCAAAGGAAACACAGCAAAATATCTTGTATGTTCACAAATATTTGTTTTGGTCCAGCTTTTCTTTTTTTTCACAGAGTGCTTGAGGGCTGTAAAAGTGAGCACTACTTATCATCTCAAATAGGAGGACATGAAAACAAATCATGGATCAATTTGGATCACTATGTTTAGAGTGAGGAATATATTTTTATCCAAAAATGCAGTTAGAGCAATAGACTGTATAAAACATGGACACAGTCTCAGTGACGTCACCCTTTGGTTTCTAAGGAGGTGTTTTGAAACCAAAACGACAGCCGTGTCAGACTTTCTTTTTTTTTATGACCAGGGTCATAAGAAAAAAAAGTCACAACACACCGTGTTATCACCCCTCCCTTTTTTGTTTAAGGATAATGAGACATGACCTATTTGATTTTTCTTTAGATTATTAAAACACCATTATCACAAATAACGACATTTAACATGAAGAACAACTTTACAGATTTAGCATTTATAAGATCAGAGAGAGAAAAGATGAACAGACGTCGCCCCTACACTCATCTTTCATATCATTTTTTTCCCTCAGCGACTGAAGTACCTACTCCTTTTCGGGCATGTGAGAGCAAATGAAGGACGTGGAATTTTCTTTCTCATGTGTATTTGTTTTCTACACATTTGAATTACAGCTTTTCTTTGTTTGTTGTTGTTTTTTACATGTTCGAAATAAAATAAAATAAATCAAATCAAATCAGGTACACCAACACCGTTTTCCTCAAACAAGCAAATATGAATGATGCAACTTGACAAAATCATTCCAATTAAATATAAACAAAACTTTTACTTGACTTAACTACAGTGAACCCAGTAGACCTGTTGTTGCCTATAACTTAAACCTTTCACCTGGTCTGCAGGGTCTTAGGTGCTTGCTTAAGTGTAATCAAACAGATTGCAGCTTTGGTGATTGTCATTATGTTTTGTGTCTTTGCCTCAGACAGATGATTTCTCCTTTTTTGTAAATATTTATTTTGGGATTTTTTTATGTCTCTATAGAGAGATAGGACAGTGGGTCTAGTCGTAAATCGGGGCGAGGGAGAGAGTGGGGAGGGGCATTCAGGAAAGGAGCAACAGGTTGGATTCAAACCTGGGCCGTCCGTTTAGAGGACTACAGCCTCTGTACATAGGGCGCCACTATAGAGAACAAACCATATGACGTTATGCTACAAGCGAACTACACCACGGTCGGATGGTATTGACGTCACTACCGTTATGCTTCAGACGATCTCCAATAAACTAATCCGTGTAGCTTAATAAATTATTCATTAACCGAATATTTGCCTTAACCTAAAGATTAAACCTACAGGAGACATCACAGACTAGTGAGAGAGTTCCCGGCGTTTGTATCCGGCGTGATGACGTTTAATGTCCCTGACAACCACTGTAGTCACATTTAGCCACTTGTTAGCAACCGCCTTTTCAAAGACGCATAAAAACTTCAAAATTCACAAGTGGGGGTATAACCTAACATAGTTTATGTGGTCTAACAAAACGTCAACATCTCTTTTGTTAACCACAGACCTTATTCCAGGCGTCTAACCACAAACCCATTCAAAATCCCTGTTGACTTTTTGACGTTAGACCCCATGGCGCTCAAATGCTAACTTACTTCCAGGTTTTAGGACTCATTCCTGTGGCGCTCTATAGGCCACTGGCCACTTCTTATTGCAATTTTAATTTTGGTCTAGTGGCAGAACTCTGTGCCCTGCTGCCATACTGAAGACTGGAATTACCAGCGCTACTCAAAGTTTTGTAGTCCGGAAACTCCTCTGCCATTGATGGGATCAGAACTATAGACTCTCTGAATAATGGATTTCCGATCTCAATGGCTTGCCCTCAGTGTTTATTCTCAAAATGAGGGACAGCCTGCTTATTTTCCAGTAATAGTTCAAAAGATTCTGTGAATCTCCCCTCTCTTCTGGACCTCTACGGTACCCGCCTCACCCGCAAAGCAACCAGCATTGTGCGTGACCCCACCCACCCCTCACGCAGCCTCTTCAGCCTCCTGCCATCGGGGAGACGGTACCGCAGCCTGCGGGCCAGCTCCACCAGACTGGGAAACAGCTTCTTCCACCAAGCTGTCAGGAAGCTTAACTCTCTCCCCTCTCTTCCTTCCCTCCCCTCTGCCCCCACAAACACTGGACGTTGAAACCCCCTCCCGTTTGCCACCAAGAACTCTGGACTAATAACTCTGAAGCTAACTATTCAAAAGTACAATCAGTTTACTGCACATTGCACAAGTTTACTTTTTCTTAAAATTGTATTTTATTTATTTTATTTACCATTTTGCACAATTTAGAATTTATTACTGTAAATATTATTTATCTTCTTTTTACCTCATTTTATTTTATCTATTTTACCTTATCTTTTTACCTTATTTTGGTTGTATTGCACCGCGGGACGGAGACAAACGCAATTTCGATTCCACTGTATGTCTGGCATATTTTGAAATTGACAATAAAGTTGACTTTGACTTTGACTTTGACTGATGGGAAATTTGTGTTCGTAGGACTTCCTTGGATTTTTGATCCAGCCTCAAGCTGACAATCGAGGAAATGTACTTTTGTGCACTTTCGCATTGGCTTCATTTTTTCATCACCCAAGGTTGTTGCTTGTTGAGGCCACAATAACACGAACACTTTGCAAGCTAGAAAATCAACATGAATATTTTTTTTTTTTTTGCCTGAAATGTCACTCAGATAATCACAGCTTGATTCGCAGGTTTTCTTTTTCTCTTTGCTGTGGATCTTTTTTTTTATAAAAAGGTTGATGGAGAAACAAAATCAAATCATTAAATTCTCTCTCTCTCTCTCTTTTTTCTCTCTGTCTTTTGTTGTTTTGCTTTCATTTTCTCTTACTAGTTTTGGCTCTGTGTTGACATTATTGCTATGATTAATTGCAGCCTCGTCTGCGACTGTGTGTGTGTGTGCGCGCACACATATGCGTGAGTGTCACTATCCCTGCCATCAGATTGAATCACTGCAGGAAACCGAGTTACAGCATCCAATTAGAGGCCACACACACTATTATACCACACACCAAACACGCGCGCACACACATACGATATTTATCTGGTGGGATGTCTATCTATGTATCTATCTATCTATGTATCTGTTGGCGTGTCTGTCTTGCTCACTTTCTTTATTCATTTCTCAGACAGTGTGGAGCCAATTACTGTCCAGGGGTCGCCAAGCTTCTTCCTTCCTGTCTCCTGCTGATTGGCTGAGAGCTGACCAATCGAAGGTCTCATGGGGGGCAAAGAGCTGACCTGAGAAAATGTCATCGTGCTGAGTGAAAATGCCTCTGCCATTTAATTAAACATGCATATAATCTACACACACTATAGTGCGGCCAGTCCCAAGCATCACTGTCTTGCTCATAACCTTTTGTCTCATCATACGTCCTCCAGTACCCTGATTTGTGTACAATAAGGACTCTTGCTGTGAAACATAATGAAAATTGAGGTAATACACTTGAATATCTTCTTCATCTGATGCCTCCACTTGCATTATGTGTAGGCTTTATGTCTGTGGCAGGTGGATAATCATGCCACAGAGTAAGGTAACACATGTTTTTGTTCTTTTCACACATGGCAAGGTGACGTGAAACTGCCACCAATCCTTTTTGCAACACAGTGCCAACTTGATGATCAGAAGTGCTATTTGCCAAAAAGCTAATGTGTTCCTTTGAGGCGTGATGCATCACCAATCCATCATACTGTTTTTGGAGGCAAACAGTGTTCTCAGGATTAGTCGGGGAGTGAAAAAGTTTGACTAAAGCTGCATTAGGCTGTGCTCCAGACTTGTGATTTAGAGTGGCTCTGTTTGTCAGAATAATTTTCTAATTCTTGGATTTAACAGTAATAGATCCGTCACTGGGCACAATAGAATCAAAGACTTGTCCTTTGATTAAATCACTCTGAAAACATGGAACAGAAATCAGGGGGATTGTGTCTCCAAGTGATACTTTGTCATTGGGACAGTCAGTAAAGCCATCACATACTTCAAAATAACCCTTCACAGATAGGCAATCTACACTTTTTACTGAGTCCAATGGATACAACGTGAATCACTAGTTTAATCAAGCACACAGATGCCAAATCAGCAGTTCCCCTCAATGCTAGCTGTTTTACTCCCATTTCAGGTCTCTTGAAAAGCACTCATGGTAAACTGACTACGCCAAAGCGTTTTTACACCGCAGGTCACACATACACATCCACACACTGAGGACAGAGGTTGTAAAGTGACCATCAGTCCAAGTCACTAATTCATACACGTTCATATGCCACTGACAAGGTCTTATTAAAAATTGGTCTTATTACTTCCCTGTGTGTACTATGTTCCATAGCAAGTGGTAATCTCAGGGTTTTAAAAAATGAAGCCAATGCGGAACAGCAAAACACTGCAGTTCCTTGAATGTCCACTTGAGGCTGGATGCGAAAGCCAAGGAATCGGTTAAGCTCATTTCTATATTTGGACATACTGTTTTTTTTTAAATAACTCATCTGTTTGGATTTTATTAAGCCTAAGAGTTATTCATATTTTAATAAGGGCATAGTTCAGTTGACTGACAGGTGGACGTGTTGTAACCGTTTTCCTGGAGGATGACCAGCCTTTTTGTCTGTTACTGATTGTCTGATTTATCAAGAGATAGATTGAGACAGAATTTACAATATGGTGACTGCCATTGTTGGGCTTTACAGGGCGTCTTCCATACTGTCCATGGTTAATAGACAATGACTGGTTATTGGTGTCAGAGACCATCTCGTAAACAGCTCTGAGAGAATGCTTTTACTTGGATTCCTTGTTGCTGAAATCCTGAAACAACCTCCACTATAATGAGAGACCCATGAAAACACGATTACATCAGCCACATTGGCAAACAGGATTTTTGTGAGCTAAAGCCCTTGAACAAAATATTACCATAGAGCTCTGGATTCTGCAACAAGGAGAATTTCTACAATAGCTACATTAGGATGTCACCATCCTAGTATCACTACAGACTCCTCTCTGTAGTCATCTGTGGCTGAAACCTTTTCCGTGTCCATGTACATTTTTTATATGCAACAAGGAAGCATGACTAATGGAGTGAAAACTCCCATCCAAGTTCATTTCAGAGTCCTGCTGCTTTAAAAGGTGAATTTCGGCTGTGGCTACATTTGTATGTTAAAGTACCAAGCGTGTAGTCACAAAAGTGTCTCACTCAGTGCCTGTGCCCTGCACCCCCCCTCTGTGTATCCATGCACTCTCTTGTTATACCGCAACAAAGGCTGACTAACCAAGTGAAAAGTTCAATTTGGGCTCCATCCAGAGCCTGTTCCCTGTAAAGACTGGGCCTTTCGCAGGAGCTTCATGTTCCTGAGTGTCTCACAGATACTGTAGCCACGCAGAGATGCTAGTACCCAGACTCACTCACATAACCCTGGGATGAGAGTGATCTAACTGGGTCTGAACAACAGGATGTTCACAGACACCGAGACCTGAGGCATAACTGAGTAGGAGGCATGAATGGTCTCTTAACTGAACTGTCTCCTACATCTTACTTCCTCTTTTTCAGCTGCTGCTACTTCTACTACTACTTAGACATATCTCTCCCCGTCTCGCCTTCTTAATCTGTACATCTTGATCTCCTCGATGAGCGTCGGTCCCCCCATTTTTTTTATAACACAACATGCAAGAAGGGTTTGAAAAGAAGAAGGTTTTTCTGAAACAAACCAGAGTTACAAAAGTTCCAGCTGCTCTGCTTTACCAAATAACTTATGCTGTTGCGATGGTCGGCAATGATACATACACAAACACAAGCATATTGTATTTTCATAGTACCTGGTGCTTCACTCAATGCAAGCTCTCTAGGTGGTGGTATATTTATTCATGCAGTAAAGTATTAGGGGGGGGGGGGGGGGGGGTTCCTTTTTTTTAAATGAAATAATTTATCTGGAGAGTTTCCTCCTTTTTCCTTTTCTGTGAATCAAGTTCCATTTTCAATATCCATTAACCTCTATACCTAAACTATACCATGTATATGATTCATTGAATGATTGTATTTTATTTATGTGTCATGCCCCCAAAGTGCCCAACCCTTATGGGTTTATAAGACACCAGGAATACAGCTGCAGTGGTTCAACATTTCATAACATTACAAAGTTGCATGCTCCTTTTACAGCTCAGTCTTAAATTATATCTTTTCTTCCAGACTTTGCATTTAAAATCTCCAATATACTGTAGGTGTGAATATGAGTGCGACTGGTTGTCTGGATTTACACAGAAAGTAACATTTTCTCGAAATTATAAGCGGGCATTAGATTATTTGCCTTGTGTAAAAAAATGCAGCTTTTATTTTTAAAGTAACTTAGTGAGTTGTACCTCTGATCCTCTGTTGGTACGGTTTAGCTGATCAAATCTTACCTTGCAATTTAGCTGAATTTGCTTTGCGTCCTATAGTTCTTGATTTTATGGCTAATTTACTAACTAAAATCTCTCCAGAAATTGTCCTCTGGTTGTCCAACTGCTAAAGTCTAAATGTGAGAACTGAAAAGCTGATCAAATCTCTGATAAGCTCATCTAAGTAGCCTACAAATAAAGCCATGTGTACAGCAATGAAAGTTTGCCAGCAGAAATTTGTGTTTTGAGGACTTCTCCTCGGCCTGGATTCAAGCTCCCAGGCAACAAGGAAGTTACCCTGCTTGATAGGAAACAGTGTTTTTGAGCCATACTAGAGAGGAAACGTAGATAACTTGGCCTTTGCTGTGTTGAATTTTAACAATTTTGTTTTAATATATATATATATATACATTTTTGTGATACCTTCAACCCAGTGGAAGAGAAAAAACAAAGTTCAAACAGAATGAGCCAACAATGTGTTGAAACCTGTACCTTGATAAAAAGACAGTTCAAACCAACACAGCCAAAAGATTCCTGCTATACAATCAGACGAGGCTTGGAGTGCCTGATTTCTTAAATGTAACGTCTTCAGAGAGAATAAGGGAGTTTGATAAATTGATAGTGATGGAGAACATTTCACATTGAAGGAATTAATAGAATAAAAGAAATAAAAACGAAGGAGTGTGGGGCTACAACAAGTGTATGGAATGATGGGGGTGGTGGTGTAGGATGTGTGGGGGTGTGTGTGCATGCGTGCAGAGGTTACAGTGCGGCTATGGGCAGCATTGTGAAAAGGACGATTGGTGTTAAATTGGGGTGAAAAGCGGCTTAGGTAGAGATAGAGAGACTGAGTGGGAGAGAGAGAAAGCAAGGGAGAGATGGTCACCCTTCACTCCACACATGGATTAGAGGCTATAGAGACACTGACAGGCTCAAAACCTGGCTTACACTGTTAAAGCCCCGCAGAAACACACACAGACCTGCAACTTGGTATGTGTCAGAACTAACAGCTACAATATATTTAGCAGTGGAAGAGAAATGCCTCGCTGTTTGGTTGTCAACACTCCTCAGTTTTGCTGAGATTTATCAGCAGGATTCTTTTAGGACTTGACAGGCTGGGCATACTTTGAGACTATTCAGATGGGCAATATCCTTTGCAGCTATTACAGCAGTATTTTGCAGGGAACATTTCTCCCTTTATTATCCTCAGCGGCTATGCATACATACAGAATGGAAACTCGTTCTGAATATAAATCCCAAAGCAACTGTTAACCAAACAAAGAAGTGCTTTGATTCATAACTCTATTGCACTGTATGCCTGTACTAAAAGTTTAAAATGCAAGTATGTTGTGAGCTTCTTTCTTCTTCACATAATATGCTCTGTTAGGTGCTGTTTTTAAAATGTTCATATTAAACAATACTTAGTGTTTATCATTGGGAGTGGCTCTGAGTGTAATTTACCACAGTGGTAATGTGAGCTGAGTAGTTAAAACTGTCGCGATTAGTTTCCGCTTTGAAATGTAATGAAAAAAAAACATTATTTTGACAGGCTGCACGTGGTGCAGTGGTCAGAGCTGTTGCCTCACAGCGAGGATGTTCCTTGTGCAAATCCCCATCGGACAAGGTCTCTGTGTGGAGTTTGCATGTTCGCCTTGTGTCTGCATGTGTGGGTTCTCTCTGGTGACTCAAATTATTGCCCTAGGTGTGAATGTGAGTGTGGCTGATTGTATTAATAATAATAATTAATGAATGGATGGATTGATTATTTTGACATTGTTAATGACGCCCCTGTCTGCCAGCTAAACCAAAACCCATGACCACAAAACCATGATAAGAAGCAAACTCAAAATTTAAAGAACCAAATCGGAATATTTAGAACATCTATACTCCTAGCAACTAATTCTCCCTTCAGTTAATATGCAACCACACTTAGTTAATTGTCAGAATTGAGCTCTAACTCTTTAACATGGCTAACATCATCGGCAGGTAAATTATGTCAAATTGGTTTTCTGAGTGTGGCTAACAGTAGCACTGCTATCACCACCAGTCTTTGGCCCTTAATGTCAACATGCCTGTGCTAGTTACATCTGTTTTGTACTGTGTGTGTCATAATGGCTATCACTATCTTGCTAGCTGCAAAACAAGTTCACCTACGGGTAAGAATAAAGTAACCTGAACCTGAATCTGAACCTGTTAAACCTTGCTCCAGTCGAGTGGTTATGTGTCAGTTTGGTGTGTAAGAAAACTCTACAGCCCCAGCTGGTGTTGGACAGCTGTGCTGCAGCTTACACACAACATTGAACGGGCACTGCGGGTATAAATGAATACAAATATTAATAATCAATTTAAGCGACTAGTCATTCTTGGGTTGACTAGCGAGGGTGACAACGTTTAAAGGTTTTGATGGTTAAACGCACACATAATATTGTCACATGCTGCCTCTTTAAAAAAAAAAAACACAGCTAAGCAGTGTTGTTAAAAAAAATTTTTTTGTCCTGAAAGGTTTTCACAAGGTTGTCAATTAACAGTATGGAATAAGCTACTTACTTGTATGATAAAGTGTAACCACTAACTGATTAGTAGAATAAAGTGTCACCAATGTTGCTGCTGCAAAGAGGAATTTAAATTTTTCCTTTTTTCAATTCCCCATTTGCTCGTGGACTGTCATGTAACATTGCCCATCTGGCCACATTGCAGGTACAAGCAGTGAATACATCTCAGACCAAAGTAAAGGAAATATCCCCTTGACATTATCCAAACTTAATACTACCTTCACCTTGACATGCAATGGTTCAACAATGTTGGTGAAAGAAGAAGGTGAGAAGTGAGTTAATCTTACCATTGATTTGTTTCGGAGGGAGAGGATTTAAAGTCAATGTATTCCTTTTCAAACAAAGAAGCGAGGAGGGCGACACAAAGACAAACAGAGAAAAGGGGGAGAAGGGCTTTTCTCTCAAAATTAATTTTGTTTAATTAACATCGTCATTGTTTGAGAAGAAAATCTGCGTAGAATTACAGGATGAAGCACTTGTGATGTTTATCTCCTAAACTAACCCAAGGCCATTTATAATGACATTTTTAATGATGGGGATTCAGTGTGACACTCATTATAAGGATTTCAGAAGCAGCAGGCCGGAGAGACTGTGTTAGTACTCATGTACTAAAACATACAAGAAACTTCATTTCAGAAAACAACCTGCATCACAAATTCTATCTCACTGTCACCATCCCTGATCTTCCACCATTATTTATAGCGATGGTGGTGGTATAACTATAGCTGACCCACTTGTTCAAATTTCACTGACAGTCTCAATTTCACGAAACACTGATAGTGGTTACATTTTTGATGAAGGCTACATTTTAATCCCTCACTACAACGTTGGTGACAGGATGTTGTGAGACTTCTGCTTGTCACGCAAGAAATAAAGACGACAAATGGTCTTCTTTTCAGTCTTGGGAAATTGGACTTTTCTTTTTCTTAGCACATTGCATTTATTGTTGCATGTCACTTTCTGTGACTCTTCATGTACTATGTAAGAAGTTGCTAACTACATATTTGCCTGAGAGCATCTAAGCTCTCTTGTCTCGTAGGTTCCTCTGGATCGTTGGTTGGGACGGCCTGTTGCTATGGGGTTTTTCACATCATGTCATACCTAAGGGGACCCTCTGCCCCCCCCCTCCTGACTGATAGGGATAGTCTCCCGCTCGGAGGTGAATATGTGAACAGCCAGGTCGAGAGAATATCTGGAGCAGTCCTCCTGAAATGATCTAGATATGTGAATACAGCTATAGTGTACTGTTCACTCCACCCTTTAAATCACAGCTGGATGTCATTCCTACATTGCCCCCACCTATTCCTGATTCCATTACTCCATGTATTCTTCAATGCACTTGCACTGTCGAGGTGCCCTTGAGCAAGGCACCAAACCCCCAACTGATCTGGTGCTCTCCCTGTGTAGCAGCCCCACTCTGACATCTCTCCACTAATGCATGTCCACAGGTCCTGTCTGTGCATGTGTGTGACTGCGGCCTATGTGTGTGAGGAGCACGTCTCTCAATTACAGAGTGTAAAACCAAAATTTCCATCATGGATTAATAAAGTATATATAATATATATAATTTTTTATGTTAACACTTGCTTCATTTTGTCCTTTTCTGCCTTCTCTTTCTTACCTTTCTCTAAAATGACTATGTTGATCTTTAATGTCTACCCTCATTATGACTCAGAGAATATATTGAAAAGCTTTCAGTGCTTATTTTGTTATTACTTGTTGCATCTCAAGCTCATTTCCTTTATAAATATGAGTATAACAATTGAGCCACTACTCCAACCACTTCTCTCTTTCTTTTTTGTATAATCCCACCCTCTCATTCACCACGGCATTTATTCAGGAACACTAATTGGCTCTTCAAAAACACAATCTCCTCTCTGAGAAGTATTTAGGTCAGCCTTTAGAAGTGGTGCTGCTGCCACAGCTGCCTGGAAGGGGGCTTTCACCACACCAGTTTAACACATGCTGTGCTGGTCATACTACTTTTATATGTGGCAAATGGTTCTGATAATCTGTCTGCAAAGAGACCTCTTCTGCCTAAAGGTCTGGTCACACAAGAAAGAAGCACATTGAAATGAACTGGTGATCTTTAAACACAAACTTTGTTAACATGCATATTTCTTGTGAGCTACTAGCTAGGTAGCTAAACAAAAACATGCTATGCTTCACAACTACAATATGAACCATCTTGAACTTGTAGTCAAAATTGCTCCTTGAGTATTGTGAATGTGTTCTGAACCATTATGTTCACAATAACTTGTATTTTGTTATAAAACTTCCTTAAATAATGTTTAACAAAGAGTTATAGTATGGTGGATAAAGTTCTGAAGGAACTAGCTTGCTAACTATTAGCTTCATCAGTTAGCCTGGCTGGTGTGAGGCGAGTAAGTTCACATGGTATATTGTACAGGAACTGACCAATGACTCATGTCTCTAATTCTAATAAGAAGAAGCAGCAGGAGCAACTTGGGGTTAAATGTCTTGCCCAAGGACACATTTGACATGTGGCTGCAGGAGCTGGGGTTCGAACCCCCGACCTTCCAGTATAGAGACTACCAACTGAACCACAGCTGCACTTGCTCCACATCAGCTATCATCTTCTTGAAAACTGTGCAGTAAGCCAACATTTCCTGAAAAGCAGTGACAGTATGATTTGGAAATATTGTGGGTTTCTCAATGGCTGTGATTTCAATCTACATTGATTGTTTGTCAAAAGATCTTGCGTGCTCGTAGTTAGATAAAGAATATTAAAAGTTACAAGTACTTATGAGGTATGAAAATAGCTCCTTTGAATAATAGTTCAGTTCAAGGTAATGAAAAGGAAAATAGGATCATTTGTATGCAGTGCTGGAGAAATTAGCGGCCGGTCCTGAAATGTCACTCTGCTAAACCACAGCGGGAAGATATTAACTCTCCGGCCTATGACATTTTAATGTGGACAGGGAGGGGTAATTTGGAGCAAACCATATTGTTGTCCATTACCGCACTAAGCCGACAAGCAAGTGTGTGTGCATGTCTGTTTATTTCATGTGTGTTCAAGTATCTGAGGTGTGTATCGGAGAGAAATGATGGATAGATGTCAAGGCTAGGTCCCCATCACATTCTCCATCTCTCCCTCTCTGAGTGATAAATAGGTGAGAGTGCAGAGGTCATAGTGTACAGACTCCATTAAACATCTGTTCACCGGCCTAATGTGTACGGCCTTGTGTTCTCAGGCAGCTGCTGGCAGACACCAAGTACTTCAGAATAACATAATGCTTTTGTTGTTACATTTTTCTTTTTTCTTCTTCTTTGTTTTAAGTCTGGAACATGTTAGAAGAATAAAAAACACAAGAAAACCCCTAATTGTGGCTTGAGACAGGTCTTCACATCCCCCGGGGAACTAAGAGATTCACAGATTTGAATTATTCATTAAAATATACTGGATTCATGACTTTAATCATTCTGAACATCCCATTGTAAATCTATATTCCCACTGGCATATATCTTTTCTTAACTAAAAATTTAAATGAGAATTATCCTTTGGTGACATTCACATCTCTTTTAGTATTTCAGATTTAAAAAACAAACTGTTAAAGGATGAGTGTCGGCTCAGTTGTTAGTGGCTGGTCAGTAGAGGGCGCTAAGGTGCTGCCCATCTCACTGATTTGATGAGATTATTTTCTCATTGTATCACATTGGCATAGACCGGGTAAGGAAAATAAAGTTTGCTTTCACTAAGCACACAATTGATTATTTCTCATATATTTATTTCTTCACATGATTATAAGTGCTACATAACTCATTCAGTAGGTTCCACAATTCTGTTGGACATACATACCCTCAGGAAGCATGACTGTAAGTACCTGGACCGACCTTAATAACTGGCCTTTTGTCCCTTCTTATTTTGTAAAGCATTCTGCAAATGGCCTTATTGTCAACTGCCAGCCGTCAGGTCCCATAATAACCTCAGTGTAACCCCTAATTGCTAACATTAGTTCCTGCAGAGGCTTTCTTTGCAAACAACTAGTATAACAACTTGAGTGAAAGTAGTTGGCAGCCATGTTAGTGAATATAGACCTGCTTTTGCTGTCTATCATTGTTAATTGTATGGATAGGATTTTAATAAGCCCATAGGGTGTCAGCTGAGTCAGTTATCATATGGATAATGTCATCTGCATCCACAACTCTGTCATAGCTGTCAGTGCAATTGAATTAGCATGACCGAAGCACTTAGCATTAACATCAGGATGGGTGATGGCTCACTACTCTAACAGCAGTACATTTATGGATGAGGTAATGGTCGCTCAGTATCTATTATCTCTCTCTCACTCTTCTCCAGACTTGCTCTTGTGTCACTTATCTCTCTCTCTCTCTCTCTCTCTGTCTCTTCCCGTTTTTCTTTTACAGTCCATCAAGTGTTTACATTTATACCGCTCTTTAACCTTCCTCTGTCCATTAAAATGTTGCCTAATTGGTTCAGTGATGTTTTTCCACCATGTCATTGTAACAGAAACAGCGGTTGTCACTCACACACAAACCATCACATTAGCAGACTCAGATATTGGCGGATTCCTCATGAAGTGTCAGCAGTCTTAGACCAGCAACAATGGAACCCAAACAGATGAAAAGTACACACACTTACACACACACCAACACACACTTAGCCACATGTCAAAAGGCTGTCCTCCTCCAGCTATTGACATGTCAGTGGTGCTGACACTGCCCTATCCACTTAACCAACACAACATGAGTGTTTTTGTGTGTACATGTGTTTGTGCATGTGCATCATAGTGTCTGCATACTTGAAGTTGCATGTTTGTGTGTGTGTGTGTGTGTGTGTGTGTGTGTGTGTGTGTGTGTGTGTGTGTGTGTGTCATAAAAGATGCAGTGGAGGAGCTGTGCAGGTATGTGCATGATTTACAGTACAAATAACTTCCAGTATAAATCTCCTTACAGTGTGCAGTGTAAACAGAACATATGAAGTCCAGATACAGGTTAGGATTCATTCAACCTACATTGTTCTTCCTCAGCACAGGTAAACAGCAGTCTGGGTCATAAAATGTGTGTTGGAGAATTGCCTGACTTAATCTTGGTCCCAATGACACTGCAACCACATTAACATTTACACAACAGGTCATGTCATCTGGGTATTCCCGGTTAAAAAAACTTGTATAAATAAATTCACACCATAATACATACATGTCAAAATATATAACACGGTGAAGCAGTCACTAATTCACTCTTCATTAATGATGTGAAAAGATCAAAAATGAAAAAAAAAAAGATAAATTTGATGATTTCCACAAATATTGTTGACATTTATTTGCAGTTCAAAAGTTCTTATTTTGCTTCATGTTCCTGTTGCTTCCAACAAAGGCTTGCCTATAGCAGAATAAACATATAAGGAAACCAAACACTGCCGGTGTTTGTGGAATAAGTAGAGCCGAGTTGATTACCTGCGCTTGTTAAAGCTGACTTTGCCTGTGTGGGAAGTTACAGTCAAAGTTTCCAGTAAGGGCTGCTGCCTCTGAGAGCATATATTCTTTTGTTGTCAGCTTCTGTGAGTGTCTGTGTTTGTGCTACATCAAAGTCATCATTAGCAGACTATATTGAGTCACACAGGTTTTGACTCACATTGCAAATCCAAAAAAACATACTGCTGTCATCATTAGCTAAGTAAACACAAACACACACACATACAGTATATTAACTGTGTCTTGGTGGGGATTTTCAATGACACCATGGCAGATGGTCCTTATTATACACCTGAGGGGAAACTGACAATCACTGAGAGGTGGCAAGCTTTTCACCTCCTCAACTTCCTGTCAGTTTTTTTGACTGCCACTTTTCTTTTCTCTGTCCGCCTTGGTTTCTGCCGGCTCCACACCTGTTTCTCTAATGTTTTCAGCTAACTTGTCGTCATGGATGTGTATTATCCATGCAAGAGACCAATCACAGTTTTTTCTTGCAAAGACTTCTGAAATAAAACTATGTGCATACTGAGCTAAAAATCAAAGACCAAAAGGGTTAAATTTGATGAGTAAGACCCCGTGTCCACATGCCTTGCTTTTCACTGCACCCTATTTTTGATTTTAGATCGTTTATTTCCCAATCAGAAATGGAGCAAAGAGGATGTGGGTACAAGATACGATCCGCAGGCGGCAAAAATACACTGGGTGCTGTGCTTTTTCACCAGGCGGCTGCTTACTGCTGTGAACACATTTCATGAACAATACCTGTTATCCACAGTAACCCCCAATTCACACATACTAGCACTTTTGACTGAAAGTTAGGTTGAGACAGGATTTCCAGCATGGCGGCTGCTGCTGATGAGCCTCCAGAGCCCCCTGCAGTAACAGATGGGTGACGTCAAGCATCCATTGGACACCTGAGGAACTGCATGTCTTTGTACTTAGCATTGTCTTCATTCCCCAACACCAGAGGTTGCTGCTTGTTTCAAACTGACCTACAGCAAAACCAGAACAGGGCAAGCCTGGGACCTCTGGGCTTCTGGGTAAATCGAGTTTGGGGACTATAGTATGTGTACTGTAAGACATCGTTCAATAAAGGCCAATAGCTTTGGTTCAACATTAATGGATTCTTCTTCTCAAACGATGTAGAGTCCCTGAGACAGATGTACATTTTTTCTAGTATTAAACATAATCAACTTATATTTAAACAGTAAATTAAGATGAGTAGTGTTTCATGCAGTATCAACATGTTCATTTTCTAACTCCTTAAAATGGTCCTGTGATTTTTGCTAAATTTAATATCAGTATTTTTTTATTGTGCATTCTCTTGGAAACTCATTTTCACAAGAATATGGATTTCCCATCAGCATATGAATGCAAAGCAAAAGAATAGATGGTGTTCACTCATTCTCTCTCACTTCCCCGTCCTCCTATTCTGTTCTTCTGTTATGTAATTGTTTTTCTGTTCTATTCTGTTGGTTCAGAAATTAAACAATCTGAGCTGCATCACATTTTCACAAAGTAATATTGTCAGGCAAGAATGCCCTTACACGGAAACATCACCAGAGTATATTTAGTCTTCTGTGGCCGTCTGTCCCTCCTTTTTCTCATGGACATATGATGTCATTCAACCAAGTCTCACTCTAATACATCATAATCAAAACTTTGAAATGAGAATGTTTAGTCTGGATGCAGCATAATTGAAGCAATTCCAAATGTTTAAAGTATTCAAGGAAAACGGAGATAAAAGCCGAATGTAATTTTCAAGCAAATGAGAACTGTCTGACTGTCTCGACTTAATAATTTTCCAGTTATTCTTTCTTCCAGGAATCAAAAAGGCCAACTTACTCATTTAATCATGTTTAATTTCTCACTACATTTAAAGCCTTTTTTGTTCAAACCAAACTTTAAGGTCAATTATGTCAGATATCTACTGAACTAAATCATAAACTGACCTTACTATATCATCAGACATTAAGGAAACATGATATGATATATGATGATACATAAGTGCTGGCTTCTCTGACAACAATGCAGCAGTCAGTAAGTCCTCCTCCTAAGTTTAGATTCTGGTCCTGAGTGGTCTGGATTTGTTTGGACCAAAGACAAATGCGGCAGCCCCACAAGCCTGTTTTGGACACCCCTCTGTTTGCCTGGCAAATGACAAAACCAACAGGTTTACTGCAATGAAAGCAGGCAAGAGAAGTAGTTCAGATATAACTGATTCTACCCGACCTAAAAAGCATCTGTATGTTTCTAATAAGCTCCACGAGCAGAAACGTGGTCAAAGTAGGATAAATATTTTTTTGTAAAATGGCGAGAGGATCGAACACAGAAAGGTTTCAAGACCGATGCAGAGCTGGATAAACACTGAAGCTTCAGTGTCTACGACGTGGAAACCTGCGTGAACATCAACTCTAGGGAGGAGGGAGCATGGGGAGACTGTATTTGGACTGCAGTACAGCCAGCATCACTGCACTAGCTATTTTTGTTACTTTTAATTAATTTAGAATATGGTTGAATGCATTCTATTGTAGTGATACATTGTAATCTGATTAATTAGATCATGTAATATAAAATGCACGTGTAGGAAATGAATATGCAGTGAAGAGGTAAGAGATGCACTTGTTGATGCCTTATTGGAAAGCTGCTGAGAATTCAGACCTGAGAATTTAATTAACAGCCTGACCTATCAGCACGCAACATGAGGTTTTACAAGGCACTGACACTTGCTTTTCACACTTGCATGTTAGCTTGTTTTACAAAGTGGAAATACTGGTGCAAACAATAATATCCACATCTGTGATTGAAATGTTAAGCTTTGACTTGTGTTAATACTGGAGAAAAACTTTGTTTAGCTCACCACGGGCCGTTGTTTGACAAGTCTCTGAGTGTTGTGATTTGAGTCAACAGCTCATCAATACAAAGCACCACAATTCAGTGTGTCCACCTTCAGTATAAAAAGCACTACATGTCTTAGTCTTTGCAAGGGGTGATACTGAAACTCACATAGCAGAGAATTCAAAATTAAACTGATGCAGTGTGGTCAGCAAGCATGCGATCATACACGATGTTACGGGATATATAATGCTCGCTTGCTGTTAGGATATGGTGTAAAGGAACTTAAGTGAGATTAGTATTTCTGGTTAAAGCCGCCACTATGAGAAAAAGGGACAATTATATTATTTTCTTTTAATGACAATTTCCATGGGGCTGGTGAATCCACTACAGATCTTACTTTGGGAATAGTGAGAGGAAGGATAGCAGGTGGTGTGGCAATCCTATGGCATAAAAAGCTGGACCCTGTAATAAATGTAATACGGTCTGGAGTTGACTGGTGTATTGCTGTGCAGTTGAAGATTGATAACAAAGTGTTTACTATTTTGAATGTATACACACCTTATGAGTGTCAGGCAAATGAGGATGTATACTTGAACAGTCTTGCATTTATAAACTCATTTATTCATGACAATCAGTCTAGTAGTGTTTTTGTGGTTGGTGATATGAATGCTGATTTTTCAGATAGAAGGTCAATATTTGCTAAACATATATCACAGTTTTGTGATAATAACAGACTTTTATTATCCAGCCAAATGCTTTTACCGGCAGACAGTTACTCTTACATAAGTGAGGCCTGGCACACAACATCATGGCTTGATCATTGTATTAGCACTGCTGATGCCCATGATATTCTGCAATCCATGGAAATCTTATATGAGAAATCAATGTCTGATCATATACCATTTGTAATGTCTCTTGATGTTGAAAATCTACCTGAGATGATTAATGAGGTCAGTAATATTACAAACACTAAAGCTAAACTGGATTGGGCTAAACTCACCAATGAAGACATCTTATCATACTATGGGAAAACTGATATCCTTCTTAGTGGTGTATATTTACCGAGAGGTGCAATTATATGTTCTGATGTAAACTGTAATGAAATTTCTCACCGTAAAGATCTCTGTGCTATGTACAATGATATTGTTGGAGCTGTGTATGAGGCCAGCAGGTCATATCATAATTATTCTAAAAGGGCAAATTCTAACACCAAGCCAGATTGGAGAAAGCATGTAGCTGCTCATCATGCAGAAGATAAGGAGGCATCTGAAGCTTGGTTTTCAGGAAGGCCGACCCAGACAGGGGCCTGTCCTGGATTATAAAAAGCTTACTCTTCCAAGGTATAAATATGCAGTTCGTTATATATCCAAAAATGAACAAGTGATGAGAGCAGACTCTATGGCTGAAAAGCTGCTAAATAAGAATGTCATTGAATTTTGGAAGGAGGTGAGAACTTTAAATAGGAGCAATACATTGCTACCTAATACAATAGAGGGAGTCTCTGGAGCTGATAAAATCGCTGAATTGTGGAAGCAGAATTACTCGGCTTTATTTAATTGTGTTAAAAGTGACCCATATAAAGTGGGTAATATTGCCAACAGGGATGCAGTAGGAATCACAACCATTGAGGTATTTGAAGTTATTGCACAATTATCTGTAAATAAAGCAAGTGGCTCAGATCAGATCACTGCAGAGCACCTTAAGTTTGCGAGCCCCAAAGTGGCCGCTCTACTTGCCATATGTTTCACTGGCTTTATGACACATGGGCTGTTGCCCGACTCCATGTTGGCTGTAACTCTTGTGCCTGTCATTAAGAACAAAGCAGGCAAGATTGGAAGCATGGACAATTATAGGCCAATCGCACTGTCAAGTGTGATTTCCAAAGTTCTGGAGAGTATTCTTTCAGATCGATTGGGTGATTATATTAATACCAGAGCCAATCAGTTTGGTTTCAAACCGAAGCATGGCACTGAGTTGTGTATTTATAGTTTAAAAGAAATAGTAGAAATGTATAGAGGGCAAAATTCCTCTGTTCTAATTGGCGTTATTGATGCCTCTAAGGCATTTGATAAAGTCAATCACCAGAAGCTATTCAAAAAAACAAATCAAAAGGGTGTACCTGCTAGCATTATAAGAATACTTGCATACTGGTATGCTAACCAGAGTATGCAAGTCAGATGGGGCAGTAGTGTCTCTGGTCCCTTCAGTGTTGGTAATGGAGTTCGACAAGGGGGGCTACTGTCACCAGCCCTCTTCAACCTGTACATGAACGATTTATCTGACCAACTGAATGACTGTAGAACGGGCTGTATGATTGGCAACACTATGATAAACCATCTAATGTATGCGGATGATTTGGCCATTTTCTTTCCCAGTAGTGCTGAGTTTCAGCAGTTGTGCAATATAACTGAAATAAGAGCAGTGTGATAATATGTAGGGCAAAGGGAGATAAGGACATCCACTTTCCACAATTTTATCTTACTGGGGAAGAACTTTGTGTTTGTTATAAAGCCAAATACCTCGGACACTTTATAACAGATCAAATGTCTGACGATGACGACATTTTTAGACAGTGTCGTACATTATATGCCCAGGCCAATATGTTGGCAAGAAAATTTCATATGTGTTCTGATCATGTAAAGATATGTCTCTTTAGAGCATATTGCACTCCCCTGTTTACTGCCCCCTTATGGGGTAAGTTCAAAAAATCAAGTATGCACAGACTTCAGGTTGCTTACAATGATTGTTTTTGGATCTTACTTAAAAAGCCAAGGTGGAGTAGTGCAAGTGAGCTATTTGTGAATGCAGGAGTTAACACCTTACAAGCTTTATTGAGGAACCTTATGTACAGATTTATCGGTCGCTTGAATGACTCAAAGAATGTAATTATAATGCTGCTGTCGAACCCAAGTTATAGTACAGTACGCTACCAGTCATACCTTTGGAGACATTGGTATAAGTGCCTTTTATAAGAGGCTGGAATGTTTTTATTCTAATGTATATATGTGTTGTCTATTTTTTCGTACTGTATGTCTTTTAAAATGGACCTTGAGTCTAATAATAAAAGCTGATGATGATGATGATATCAAAATGCTAATGCGTCACACAGACACACAATCACAGGTGAATAATCCTCTCTTCAGACAAAGGCACACATGGCACACAGATATCACATGCTCATTCACAGACACACACTTTGGCCCAGTACTTCTGGACAAGACCCTGTGAGGATATAAGGATGCACATAATTACTAGAAATTGAAATGCCAGAATTCATGAACCAGGGGAACTGAGAAATGGGATTCAATGGTTGGGGAGGTCACCTAGGGGCGAGGAAGAACAGACAGTCGGGTCGACTAGAATGAACAGATGATCTGGCTTTCCCTCGCCTCCACTCACAACCTTTTCAGATTTCATGCTGCACATTTCTCTGGTCACCAGGCTGAAATAATTAATTGTGCATTCCTCAAGGCTTTTGAATGCATAAACAAGGGTTATGAAGAGATTAGAAATGCTCATGTCCAGATACCTGAGCCCTCATGGCTGTGATGTTTTTTTTGCAGTGCAGTTCCCAGAGAAATGTCACTCATTTTCAGAGGTGTTGCACTTTCCCTCGTTCTGACATGGTGACTACAGGCTACTGCAATGATCTTTTGAGTTGCTGCGTTCAAAGAACGGGCTGTTACAATTTTTTAAAACTGGGAAACATGACATATATTGCTATCTAAATGGTGCATGGTGCTCATTCAGTCTTGGGATGTGCACGTTTAGTTGACTTCACGGTTTAACATCTTCACCCTCGCTAGTCAGCATCGGAATTAGTTGGTTAAACAAATTAGAAATATTTTGGCCCTTGATGTTGCTTCAAAGTTATGCTCATACTGCAACACAGCCACCTGCCATTAGCCCAGGTAATAGTAATAGCCATTGAGTGGCTGTAGCTCAGGTTAATGGGCCTGCTCTCATGCTCTACTACCTGGATGTGAACAAGCACAGAGAACGAATAGCATCTTATAGGAGCAGCCTGGTTTGGCAGTATTTTGATCTAGGAATTGAGATCAAATCTTATGCAGGCTCAATCAGGTTAAATTGGCATATCAGCCTCTGCAATGCATATAACATTTAATACCGACATGTGTGGTTAACCTGGAGGGAGGACAAAAGGCTGGTGGTGCTAGCACTAACGTTAGCCACATTTGACAAACCAAATTACA
The DNA here is from genome assembly GCF_963584025.1 of Labrus mixtus. Classification (NCBI taxonomy): domain Eukaryota; kingdom Metazoa; phylum Chordata; class Actinopteri; order Labriformes; family Labridae; genus Labrus; species Labrus mixtus. The sequence continues at coordinate 22,340,227 of NC_083621.1, forward strand.
TTGTTTACCCCACTGGCAATTCAAATAAATTGTGTTTATTTTTGATAGTTTTCTGAGTGTTTTCTCATCCTGTAGCCTAGTCTGTTAGTCTGAATTTAAATTTCCGCTTAAGAGACAAGGAAATGTGTTGCCAAGGAACATCCCTAATTGAGTCAATGTCAAAAGTGTAACAGCAAGTTTTTGTGACTTTGTGCAGTTCCCTGAAGCTGTTTAAACTTTAGCTGACTTGTATATTGACTTTAACAATGTTACCAAGCAGAAATGAAAAAACATTATATTTTTAACAGAAAGTCCAGTACATTAAATTAGCTTTTCTTGGATTTCATACCGGTAACATCATTGCTGGGTGTGATGATGTCGGAGTGGGAAAACAAAATCCAAAAGTGTAGTTGTGTCTTATTCCCTCCATTGAAACTTATTGGCTTCACTGATAAACACATTACTCAAGAGACCTAAAACATTTGGTCAAGTTTTACTCTTACATTTTAATTCAGCTTTTAGAGGAATACAAACTGAGACTTTTCTGAAAGACTGAATAAACTGGATGTTAACAGATGCCTCATTGTCTGGATCAAATACTTTTTGTGCAGTTTAGCACAGAGGGTCTGTTTCAATGGATCCAATGTCAGAACAGAGGCTTGTTAGCTGCGGGAGGCTCCACAGGGAGGACTGTTATCTCGTTTTATTTTCCCTGTAGCTTCATGAACTCTGGTTCCACACTCCTAACTCAGTCTTTTTAAACATCCTGATAACTTGGTTTCAGAAGGCTTTTTACAAAGAGTATCATGAGTTTGATTGAAAATACCCAACGCACAAAGAGGAAACTAAGACTTTCTTATCTGCATTGGCAGACTACCAATTTAATAATTTAATAATTTCACACTGAATGAACTTACTGAGAACTATTAATGAAGCTACAGCTAGGTGGTAAGGCACTGCTACCACCCGACGCCCCTGACGTCCAGCCACAAATATCGGACTGTGTTGTCCCCACAACCACCGCCGTCCTCATTCATGCACGGCCTGCTGTGACCTCCACCTCAGTGACAAGGAAGGATGGACAACAGGAAAGCGAGGAATACAAAGGAGAAATCTTTCCTGCATATTATCTCATCCTCCTATTCAATTTTTCTCTTGTAACATAACAGTGAGTAAGGTATTTCACCTGCTCTTTTGTAAAGCGTCTCTAGATAACACTTGGTATGAATTGGCACTGTGTATACAAATAATGATTGATTGATTGATTGATTGATTGATTGATTGATTGATTGATTGATTGATATTAGTCACCGTGGTTCAATCATTTATTGTTTCATGAGGGGGGGAATCTTTCGCACAATTTGATTTGATTTCAATCCCAGAGGTCATGATTTGACACAAAATCCATTTTCCATTCAAATCCAACAAAACATTCCCTATTAGTTACAAAGGGGTGCTTAAGATTCTACTCCAGTCTGCTGTGCACTAAGAAGCTGCAAATTATGACGTGACATTTAAAAGCACATCCAACGTTTCAAATATAATGCAGCGTTTGTATGTATCAGAAACCTGCCCTCCAAAAAAGGCGTGATAATAACATTCAAGCCTTCATTGTTGATGACGCTGTCGGGGGGGAACTCTTTTGAAAAGAAACAGACGACGGAGCTTGTTATTTTTTGCCCGTTTAGAACAGGCTGGCAGATTGATAAAGTGGTTCTGTGACTGTTGGGGAGGTGTTGCTGGGTGTTGTTCCACTCATTTAGACCCTGGGTAGCGGCATATGATGTGAGCTTGGGCATTCGAATTGTTCCTGAAGTACTTCACTTTCACTTTGCAGCCTTTGCATATTGAACATATCAGTCTTTTAACCCAGGGGATTGTAGAATTCCAAAGTGTGCCCAAGTTGTCGCCTTCAATGAAGACGGCACAGGATGACTATCTTGCTGCTCCAAAGACAGAACAGGCAATATGTTCTTTTGTTGGACACAGCCATACATTACCAGTGAGACCTGGCTAATGTTAGAAGTGCAGCTGACCAGCCAGGATTGACACTCCTCATCGATTTCCAAAGGAAGCTGCATGGACGGAAAGGACAGCAGGTTGTTGGCCTTGCTTGAAATGGCTGAAATTCACTTGCAGTCAATTGGGATTCTGACGTGAACTCAAGGTCAACCGTAAATGGACTCGGACTTGTATTGTGCCTGTCGAGCCTGTCTAGTCTTTGAGACTACTCACCTCAGATGACACGTCTGATTTTTCAACTTGTTAAGCTGTCTGGATTTTCTGTTTTCTATTGCATTGTTTGTAGTTTTGTACTAAGCACTGGTTTTACATACTAATAAGTCACAGACAAACTGGCTCTTTGAGGCTGCATCGGAACAACAATTACAATATTAACATGCAAATATTTATCAGCATCATCGCTTCCCATGTTCAACATCTTTGTTCAGCCTGTTAGCATGCTAACAGATGCTAGCTGGCACCTATCCCATTGTCCAACTTTGGTGAATGGAAATGATACGTAAGAGTTTCAACATGTTTGTCCCATGGAAATGTATAGATCCTGAAATACCTGTACAGCTCAATGTTACTGTAATGGACAAAATAACAGTTACATAAATGACATGTATTAAATGTCACTAGCTGTACTCCTCACAAAGTCACACTGAAAATGAGTTCTACCTGAGTAAAAGTTTTTTCCCCCCCAATTACTTTGTCCTCTTCCTTGTCCTTGTTTATCAGAATCACCTTCAGAGGAATAGAGAACAGTTTCTTACTTGAGTTGAATGACATCCAGCAATGCACCCATCACTATCTGTCCTGACTGTTTGTTTAATTACAAGGTGGTCACAATATGCACCGCACCAGCCCAAGGTAGCCAAAAGGAAGCAGCAAGGCAAAGAATCCTTAAAGTACAGCAAGCGGAAACTATAATTGAAAGTGCATTTTTTTTAAATAAATGGTGAATAGTGACTGAAGGTCAGTTGGTAGAGTCGTCACCTCTCAGGTCGAGGGTTCGATCCCCAGCTACTGCAGGATGCGTCCTTGGGCAAGACGCACTTGGGATTAGTTACTTCTGATGGTCGCACTACATAGCAACCACTGCCATTAGTGTGTGCATGGGTGTGAATGTGTAGGTATGACATGCTCGAGTCCATTTACCATGTACCATTTGAGCTTGTATGGCACTTTTCTAGTGTTCTGACTACTCAAAGTACTTTTACACCACACCGTCACCTACACATTCACACACTGATGGCAGAGGTTGCTATGTAAAATGACCATCAGAAGTAACTTAACCCTTTCCTACTCATTTATACTCATTCATACGCCGCCGAAGAATCAGCGGGAGCAACTTGAGGTGAAGTGTCTTGCCCAAGGACACATTGGACATGTGGCCACAGGAGCTATGGGGATAGAACTCGAGACCTTGCTGAGAGGTTGAGAGATGACCGACTACCAACTCAGCCAAGCCGCCCCAGTATTGTCACAGATGAAAAGTGACAAATACACTACCTGAGTGAATTCATGTATGACTTTAAATGAGTAATTAAAACATAATTTGCACAAAATGATTCAGTCCTACATTATGTGATCCATGTCAATCTTTTTTTGTTACAGCCACAATATATAAGCTTCGTCAGTCAGACACAGATCAACGTGTTGTGAGCCCTGAGGCCACATAAGGACATCACAACAATGTTGTCCCCTAATAAGATGCTGATTCTCTTCTGGCTGTCTGTCTGGATCAACTCACTCTCACCTTGTGTCTGATATGGTAATACAGAGATGACCGGAGAGACAGAACAAGTCAGAGAGCGAGAGAGAGAGAGAGAGAGAGAGGCAAACAAGTGGAATAAAAGATAAAGTGAGGGGGGGGCAAGAAGTCTGTTCAGTGCCTTATCTCCTCCTCTTTTTGTTTTCTAATCCTCTGATTTTCTCTGGTGAAAAGCAGCGAGGGGCTGCTGTCCTCCCCCAGGTTAGGGCCTCTCAGCCTGTGACAGCATCCCACTAATCTCCCCTCCCCTCCAGCTGGAAATACACACTGGCACAGAGCAAGTTTCAATCCAACTGTCAGGCACACTTGAAATGAATTGTTACACTGCAAAGGCATGTACCTACACTCTAATTTGCTCAGGGAATACTGTGCAACAAACAGCAGTGATGGAGACACACAGCAGTCCTTTCTAAGAGGCTGTCTTAGAAATATATTTCAGCACGAATCCAACACCAAAAACTTGTTTTACAATTCATTGCATTATTAACATAAATTAACTTTGACAAAACCACCACAGCGGTGCAGTTGTTAGCGCTGTTGCCTCAGAGAGAGGCGGTTCCCTAGTTCGAATCCATGCCGGTCAGGAGCCTCTCTGTGTGGAGTTTGCATATTCTCCCTTTGCATTATGTGGGTTCCCTCCGGGTTCTCCTGCTTCCTCCCACAGTCCAAAGACATGGGCGTTAGGTTAACTGGTGACTCTAAATTGCCCGTAGGTGTGAATGTGAGTGTGGCTGGTCGTCAGTCTCTATGTGTCAGCTCTGTAATTAACTGTGAGGTGTTGTCAGTCTGACTTTTCAATCCGATTTGCAATCAGGCAGAACAGAGCCTCTGCTGCTCGACCTTAACAGTAGTTTTCTACAAACACTATGGCTGAATTTAGCTGTGAGGCTGCAATAAGACAAGTACACTAAACACATCGAACTGAAGATCACACCCAGACACCAGCAAAAATCCTGCTCTACCGTCAATTTCAAAATAAAAGCACAATATACAGACGTATGATCGTATTTTTCATCACTTCATCAACATTAATCATCCATCCTCTCCTGCGCACCTGCTCCTGAAACTGACCCAGTGGGAAAGGGCGGGCGCCATTGGACCAAGCGATACCGTGGCGATGACGGACCAAAGTAGCACCGACTGTGGAATCTTTGGGAAACACCTATGGGCAATATAGTGTCACAAATCAACCTACCATGTCTTTGGACTATGGGAGAAAGCTGGAAAGCAGAAACCAGCAGGGAGCTGCCAAATCCACATAGAAGGGCTCTGTCTGACAAGGGATTCCAACTAGGAACCTTCCCGCTGTGAATTGACAGCGCTAACCTTTTCATCACGGCGAATCCCCCCAAATACTAACTTTTTAAAACTGTAAATTTAAACATTAAAAATAACAATTAATTTATCTACACATTTTGTAGAATGGTCTTATACATGTATTTGTCTGTGAATTGACCTTGATACAGATTTCTACCTTAATAGTGGTATACAATAACAGCATCTGTAACATTGTGCACAAGCATGCTGTCTTAGGGGTCTCTTTATACCTGAAGTCTTTCCTTTCTATTTTCCACCCATGTTGTGAATGAAGCTGTGAACTCTTTTATATCCACAGCGGTGTGAATTCTGTGTAGACAGTGATGGACAACTCACAGCATGCTGCTTTTTATGCTGCTCAGACAAGGGGTTACTCAGGTCTTTCCTTCTTTCTTTCCTGCTTATCCTGTTGTCATTCACAGAGCACCTGTACAGTCTTTCCAAGCAACAAACCTATCCATAAAGCTGTTCTATTTTCAGCCATCAAACTAGATACTCATATACACTAGCAATCCCAAACTGGAAGTCTATCATTCATTTATCTATGCATTCCTAAACATTCATCAATCCATCATCCATCAGCATTGTCCATCCACCCAGAATGAAGTCGTACAGATGCTGGATCAGTCACCCATCCATCAGTTACCCAGTCAATTAGTTGCCCATCCATCCAGTCAGCAAGTGCAGAGTCTGGTCGAGGAAACCAGTCGGGTCGGGTCATGTGAGTAATGAAGAGGAAGAGACAGATTTACAGAACTCTAAAGAGTCATGACCCACATATGATCTCTCTCTGACTCACTTTATGGTTCCTCTCATCTTTCTGTCTCTACTCACCTGTCTCTCTTTTCTCCCCCACTCTTTAAACTCTTATGTATTCTGAGAAAACTGACTCCAGGCACTCAAATTACTGACTGTGACTTTGATTCTTTTCCCCCTTTTTCTTTGTTTGGAGTTCATTTACATTGCTTTTTTTTTTTACAGCAGGTGAACAGCTTCAAAATACATCAATCAATAAAAGTTGGATTTATTCAAATACTTTTATACAGGGTCCAATCCTACTGCCGGACCGGGAGAGGGAAGTGGTGATTGGCTCTCCTCCAAAGTTTGATCGAATGGACTGAACACCTTCTCCTGATCTGCAAATCTAGCCTTTTATCAAAGTTGAAGATTTAGGAGAATGGTCCAACTGAAGAAACATCAAGTGTTGAGTCACTTCCTTTGCCAATAGCATTAAAGGCCACACGTTAGGTGAGAAGGTAGACTCAGAGGGCATAACAAACAGCTAGCTGTGGGTGTGTCACCGACCTGGGGGTACCCGGGGGAACCCTAACCCTACCCTCCAAATGGCCAGTATGAGCACACATTTTCTGTGAAGGGGAGCAGGTGAAATACGGATAGGATGGACTTTTCTCATAATTTGGGGGTTTATAGACGGACTCGAGACACATATTATTGTCAGAAATACATGGTAAAGCGTATTTTGCATAATATGTGACTCAATGTGTAAACTGAGGTGCATCAGAGCCGGTCGAGCACAATGTCACAGTATACTAATATATAAAAATCTCAAGCTCAAAAGCATGAAAAGGAAAATAAAAATGACACTGTCTCTTAAAATAAAGCGTTGTCCTCATGTTTCAGTAAGGACCCTCATTTTCCCGTGTTCAGTATTAGAGGTGGGTGAAACAGACGGGTGAGGAGTACAGTACCGGCCCTGGCTGGTGAAGAAGGCTCTTGACTAGGGCTGATGCCTTACCAAGGTACAGTCAAGTGTGTATGTACACTGGCACTACAATGTGAAAAGGCCCAGCCATGGTTATGCAACTGTATTGCTTTTACAGTCAACATCAGTCGACCTCAGCTAAATCTGATGGTTGCTGATTGTGTAACTGATGAAACGAAATTCCACTGCCTTGAAAAAAACCTTTGCCTCCAGTTTTGATCCACCCAAGACTTTACAGTATCATGACATAGCAGCAAACATTTTCAGCTCTTAATTAACAATTTTAAGACACAGCTCCCCCCTGTAGAATATGAAAACCTCTTTTGTTTCCCTCTGATAATTTTACTGTATTAAGAACTAAAAACTCAGACTTACAACAATCTTTCTTTGATTTTTTTCTCAGTGGATCACATCAGCTGTCTGGATAGAATTTTACAATACACAGGAGCAGTTTAAACCACATCATAAAAGTCTGCTCAAAGACTATTGGAGTCCAGCTGAAAGACTTTTGGAAGGAGCGTGTGGTTCAGAAAGCCAAAGTGATCATAAATCAACCCAAACCCGTTCTCTCATCTGTTTTTTCTTTAATGCCCTCTGGATGGCGCTATCTTGCCCCTCCAAGGAGAAACATCAGATACTCCAACTCATTCATCCCTTCAGCTATCAGACTGTTGAATGCTAAATCATTCCAATTGACTACTGTATGGACTGTTACTGTATGGTGAGGTCAACTGTAAGGTCCATTTTTGTTATGTATGTAAGATACAGTCCTGCTGTTGAAATTCTAGATTGCTAGCTCTGGCTTCTCATTTGGCTACCTGTTCGTCTGTTGAATTGTTGTTGCTGACATGTGAATGTATCTGAATGCTGCTGTGATGTGTTTGTTTCCTGTATGTATGGCTTCTTTCAATGACTAGGTAGGCTGTGAAACTGAATTGCCCTTCTGTGATTAATAAAGTTGTCTGAATCTGAATGTGAATAAAAGTTAATGACTGTATAACATAGATCACACCTACCCATTCACACACTGAAGGCAGAGGCTGCTATGTGAAGTGTCCACCAGTATTCATACACAATCACACGCCGCTGACACAGCAGCAGGAGAAATTTGGGGATCACTGCCCAAGGAAAATTCGACATGTGGTTGCAGGCACTGGGGAATCAAACCTAGAGAGACGTCCAATGCTACCACTGATCCACAGCCGCCCTGTATCCAATAAACCGCTACTTTCTGTTAGGAATTATCTGGTTTTGATTGCAATCGCTCAAACGGCTCACACATGCCCATAATCCTGGTTATATGTTTGCTTGGAGGCCATTGTTTGGAAGCTCATAATAGATTTGAAGACATACATCCTTGCCACAAATTGAGTTTATTTTTACCCAGCTGCAGGTTTGTGCACTTAGTAATGTTGTGAGTAGACCTGTGTTTATTTGTAAATGTATATAATAATGACGAGTGGGTGGGAGTGTTTCTATGTTAGTAAATGGACTTGAGTTTTTACAGTGCTTTTTTAGTCTTCTGACTACTCAAAGTGCTTTTACACCAAAGGTCACACCTACATGTTCACACTCATCCACACACTGATGGCAGAGGCTGCTCTGTAAAGTGACCATCTGAAGCAGCGGGAGCAACTTGGGGTTAAGTGTCTTGCCCAAAAACACATCGTACACAGGAGCTGGGGAACAAACCTCCAACCTTCCAGCTGAGAGACAACGGACCTTACCACTGAACCACAGCAGCTCCTTGTTAGTCTATAATGTATACTGATCTGGACTGCTCTTCAAAAAGAAGCTAAAAGGTCTTCTTATGACCTGCTTTTAAAGTGACTCAACCAATCATCATCTAAACATCTTAATAATAAGGACTCCCAAACGACAAAGAATGGCCTGCTGACAGGGGTAACATGTATAAGGCAACGTTTTTTTAATCAGAAACTATGACACATTACAGACAAAAGAGACTACGAAGAAATTAAATATCCATCCCTCCATCCATTGTTGATTACGCTTTTCCCGTTCAGGGTTGTGGGTGGGGGGACTGTCATTGGGCGAGAGGCAGGGTACACTATGGACTGTTCGCTAGTCAATCACAGGGTGGACATACAGAGACAGATAACCAGCCGCACTCACATTGACTCACACCTATGGAAAATTTAGAGTTACAAATTAACCTAATAAGCATGTCTTTGGACATAGAGTGAAATATGAGACATGAAACCAAATTGAACAGGAAATCTTAATTTTTAGATTGATTGCCATGTATTAAGGTTGATTTGCATGTCTCTCATTTCCATTCCCCCCCCCCCCCCCCCGAAGGACACTGAATGCTTCTCCTGAATATAAAGCGAGAAAATCAACATATCAGTGTTGACTGTTTTTCTGTAATAGCAGCAATTTTAAGATCCCTGTAGAAAATGTTTATAGCTTATGTTAAATATAGATCTTCATTTGAATTGTTCCAAAATTGTGCTTTCATGTCTGAAAATGTCATATTCAACAGTGGTAGGAGATCTGACTTCCATTTGGCCATGTACCAGCAGCCCATAATCAATTTTCTAAATGTCCTCAATATCACCAAACAGCACATATTCCTTAAAATATGTGTGAGAAAGTTACCACTCCAATTTCTCAATTAAAAAAAAAAAATATGTGTTTGCAATCATCACCCCTGAGGCATGTTTTAAGGTCCCGAAATAAAAAAAAAGACATTCTGCCTGCAAGTCCACTGAATGCAGCCCCCCAAACACAATGTTTGGAAAACATTGTAAATCAATGAATGCAGAAGGAGGTACAATTTGTGAAAAAGTTTTCAGCCAGTATGCAAATGTGTATTATTCATGAAGATAAAAATATGATGTTTTTTCTCTCCTACAAAATGTGAAACAATCAGCCAATAACTCATTCCAGAAAATCAAAGCATGTCTGACAACGTACAAAGACCTTAATGTAGCCGACCTGCACACATCATTCATTTACGATTAACAATGAGATAACTGTCGGGATTCTGCAGTGACCATCTGCCCATCATCTTTTCTTACAAACAATGACCTCATCACATAAACTTGCGTGTGCACTTCATCAGAATATAGCCTACTGACAAAGGGCTGGGGTGCAAAATATGTGAGATCTCTTCCAACCTCCTACAAAGCCTTCACATAGCAGCGCCCCACAGCCAGGCAAATAACAGACACTACAGGACTGCAGTGATCATTGCATTTTGGACCAACCGCATGGAGATGCAATATTCAAAATAAATGCTATTATTGGATCTGCACAGCTGCCTATTGTTGAGTGTGCATTATTGTTCATTTGTCAAATTGGCCAGTGCATAAAGTGCAGAATGATAACTGAAGCAGAAATAAGTCTGTACACGGACATCAGAAATTTAGGAGCTAGGTTATTTGTGGCAACTACACAAGAATTTATACAACTTGTCCTGTGAAACAAACCACAATCCAACTGACCAAGGAGATGGACAAAATTGCTACAGCATTGTATGTACAAGGTAGCTAACAGCTAGCCACAATTAGCTTGACCATCACGTTTGTTTACTCTTAAGTCACAACTGTTATGTGTTGTATGCTGAGTTGGACACCACTCACTATAAGAACAAAACTGTTCAATATGTCATTATTTCTGCTCATGTGTGGGGTCTCTTTTCAGAATCCTTTAAGATTTTGAAAATATTTCAGTGTGTACCAGGCTTAGGGCACACCTGTGCAATAATCATGCTGTCTAATCAGCATCCTAATATGGCACACCTGGATGGTTGATCTTGGCAAAGGAGAAGTGCTCACTGATTTAAACAAATGTGTGAACAAAATGTGAGAGGAATAGGTAGGTCATTTTGTGTACATATATATATATTTTTAGATGTTTGACTTGTGAAAGATTTGAGCAAAAGTGTTGGCTTTTTGCTTTTGTTCAATTAGAACAAAGCCCACCCATAAAGAGGTTAGATGTGATTGGTCGATTTTACTGTCATTTTAAATTACTTTCTGACTGAATAGAGTGACAGTGACCTCCCACTCTTCCGTAGCTCTGGTTGCAGAATTAAATTTCCCAATTCAAATCATCCATTGACATTTCTCAAAATCCTTAAACCAAGAGACTGAAGAAAAGGGCAAAGGTACATGCTTTTCTTCCTGAGTCAAGAAACTACCAATCCCACAATCCATTGTGAATTATATCACTTCTTCTTAAATGTAACTTTAGTCGTTGTTACAGTATATACTGGTATACAGGTCTTTCTTGAAACAAGGTTGATATCATGCGAACTTGTGTCTTCTACAGGAACATATATGGACATAGAATTGTCTCAAAAAGATTTCTACATATTGAAATCACATGTATAAATATGTATACATTTATAAATATACAAATACAAATATACAAATATAAAAACGTGACATGCAAATAAATAAACTCATTTGTATAAATAAAATATTTTCGAGATTTGAAAATAAATATGCTTGACTTTGTGTGTGGATTCTGCATTTGTGGATCGCTTTTGGGCTTTTCTCTCGATGACGTAATTTTGAGACATTCTTACCGCACACTGCCATCCACAAAATAAATACCCCCGAATTTGAATGCGAATACACCCTCCCCTGAACAACCAGTAGATGGCAGTGTTGTGCAGCCACCGCTGGTTATGGTTATGGTTAGGTATTTGGCAGACGCTTTTATCCAAATTTACCGTCTATGACTGCTGCAGGATCAACAACATGGAAGTGAACAGTGGACTAACTGGATGGGTAAGTAATAACTAGTGATAACTGTTTCTTGTGGGTTGTAGTGCCATTTTTTTATCTACTAGACATTATCCACAAATGCAGAATCCACACACAAAGTCAAGCATATTTATTTTCAAATCTCGAAAATATATTTACAAATACATGTTTATTTATACAAATGAGTTTATTTATTATGTATGTATTTCTTTATACATATCATTATTGATATTTTGAGACAATTCTATCTCCATAATTATATACCATCGTTCATACGTAGCTCGTGGTCAGTCTACTTGGGATGGTTCTGACATTATGGCTACAGTATTAATCAAATCCGCTGTGGAGAAAATTAATTTGATTTTTACTTCCGGAGCTGTTGAGCCCAATTTCTATAACCTGAACCACATACTAATTTAAATATGTAATAGCTTGACCACGAATCACAGAGCTGGAAGAAAAGCATTTTCTGTCCAGCAACAGCAGAGGGAGAACATTTCTCATAGGGGGACAAATTATCTTCTCAAATTAACCCCTTCAATTTCCAACAAAAAACTGAGGAGGTGGATTCTGAGGATTTATTTCTGAAAAAAAAAAGTTGTTTATTTGTTGACTGTCAAATTATAGATTGAAAATATAAAAAAAACAAATGACTATTTAAATACAAGTTAAGAAAATTAAAGCCATTTCTAGGGTCTTCCCCTCTGGTTGAAATGAAGGGCTTGAATTTCTTTATCAAGCTGTCTTTAAAAAAAAAAAGAAGCTGGTTCATCAATTTGGCTGCTGCTGTCACATCCCATGAGTACAAAATAAATGTTATACCAGAAATTCCTTGGGGGAGAGACTGAATAAAGGAGCTACGTGTTATCTCTATTTCCTATATTTCCTGGTGTTTATCTCTGGTGGAAGGCTAATTGCTCCACTCAAGTACATAAGACTGCATCTATCTGGTGATTCAAAATCAGAATAGTTTAGCTGTGAGGCCAAAGTGTTTACTTTGCCACTGTGTGGAGATGTCATCAGTTTCTGTAATCAGCAGTTTCCATAATCACGGTAATGCCGTATACTTTCAGGCAGTCTGACAAGATTGCATGTGTGACAAAGAATTTGCAAAAATTTAGTATTGCTACACTTTTCTGTCTGAATATGAATGAGGAAGGTGATGAGTTGAAAATTGGAACAGATTGGCGAACAGCGGTGCACACGGCATGTTTTTTACACTGATAGAAAATAAGCACCAAAAAATGAGTCTGTTCTGACAGCTGGAGCTACAGCTACAAATAAATTTCTGTTTTAAAAAATCAATCACGGATGGACTTTAGACTACTGTTGCAACACTGATGCAATGCAATAATAATGCAATTTTATCAACCTTGTTTTGTAGCGAGGTGTTTCTAAATTAAAATCCATGTCATGAAACACTTCTGGGTGGCTCAGTTGGTAGAGTCGCTCGTCTACAACTCCTGCAGCCACATGATGTGTCCGATGTGTCCTTGGGCAAGACATTTAACCCCAAGTTGCTCCAGCTGCTTCGTCAGCGGCGTAGGAATGTGTATGATTGAGATTAGTTACTTCTGATGATCACTTTACATAGCAGCCTCTACCATCAATGTGTGAATGTGTAGGTATGACCTGCTGTGTAAAAGTGAGTAGTCAGAAGACTAGAAAATAATTATACAAGCTCAAGTCCATTCACCATTTACTATTTGCAGTGCATTTCCACAGTCGCATTTGGTTTGGAATTTGCATTGTCAGTGAATTTGCTGCATGTTTCCGCTTATGCAGGAGAAAATCCAGGTCAAGTCTGAGTAAAAAAATGTGGCTGTTTGCTGTCATACATGTAACTCCTCCTCTGAATATCAGCAGTTTTCAGGAGTTTCCTGCAAGTGTGAAAGCCCTATTTGACTGTATGCATGCCAAAGTGTTTGTGATAATCAACAAACCTTGAAACTGAACTGCCAAGCAGAAGTTCAACAATTAGGCCTAAGATTGTGACAAATGTGTCTGTCTTTCCACACATTTTTGACTCTTTTATTCCACACATTTATGCCCTTTAACATTCATCTTAGATGTCAGAGTTCATCCTTCCCAGAGGAATAAATCATGACCTCTTCCTCTCATCCACTCACACTTTATTCCTTTCCTCTCCTCCCCTCCATGTCTTATTGATCAGTCCAATGGTTCTTTAATCACCTAAGGCCTTTCCTCCTCTCCCAGCGGCATGAAGCACATTAACCATTTAAAACAAGTTATGAACCAAATATGACATGTCTCATACAGTGGGATTCAGATTCACCCATTATTCATTGGCAGTGTTGGCCTCTTCACCCCGCAGTAGGTTATACATTCCTCATGATTATTTGAGAAGTCAACTTTATCAGAAAAAATCAGAACCATTATCAGAAAGATTTTAAAAGATTTTAAAGAAATACATGGATCAGATTCTAAATTTGAATTTTGTATATTACTATCACACCCTAAAGCCTTTTTCACACCTACAAGATCACGAGGGATAAAAAATAACAATGTGCTAAAGCAGATTAATTTGCATTTTTGAGGTAGATTTTTTGTTAATTTGGTGCTTGTTTTGACGTAATGTCGATAAAGTGATGGGATATAGGTTGAGTCTGCAGAGTGTGTTTTATTTTGAAAATTGACAGGATGCTCTCAGCGTTCTGTAGTCTAACTTCCTGTCACGTTCGATTTGCTCTGTGTTTAGCTTGATGTGTGCTTGCAGCAGGCTCTGCCAGAGAGGTAGTCTAATTTTTGGAGCGACAGCAGAACAGAGTGGCGCTTGGAGACAGACCGTTGCCTATTCCAGGCTCGGGTTTCCAGTGCCTAGCAACGCGATCAGCTCCAGAGTGCACAGCTCAGACCGAACTCGGCTTACATTTAGCCTGTTGAATCTGCCCGTACAACGGATTAAAAACGATGAATCTTCTTTGCAGCACTGTAATGGAATGGAAATGTTTAAAGGGCACATTACCTTGATGGGCTGTTTTATAGATTGCTAATGTGCAAATGGGTTGATGGAGAAATTAAAGGCACTTTAAGCGGCTCTCCTCTGAAGTCCATTCAGTGTCTGTGGGAGCAGATGTTGAAACACAGCAGGTAAAAGACCAGACCAACAGCTTAAGAGAGCGAATGGGCATATAAATGAGGACGAACATGTTGTCCATTTGAAATTTTTTTTTTTCTTCTACATATTTTTTAAATACTTGTATAATAAAAAACGAGAGAAGAGTTCTCCTCCATCTCCCACACAATGCACCGAGCCCTTTTCCCCATTTCTCCCACGTAAACTCTGAACATCTTCTAAAAAGTAGAATGTTCATGTGTGTGATCATCCACAGGGATCAAATATTGGTGCACTAGGGGACATAACTTTTTATGATGCTGACTAAACACAGCTATGTCTCCTAGAATTGTAATGAAGAAATACAACAATTGTTTTGTTACATCCGCAATAAAAATGGAATGCATGTATTTCCCAAAGTTAGTTTAAAACTGTAATTTACCCACATATTGCTTCAATATGAAATATCATAAATGTCTTTATCCAATTGGCCCACAGATTGGTAAATGTACAATATGTAGAATTACATGACAATGTTTACAGTAAAATATGTAAATTAATTAAAAATTAAATAAACCTATCTTTTATATAATTCTGTTGAGTACTTTCATTACCCCAAGTATTTCCAACAGTTCAAAGCCAGAGAAATGTGTAATATTACAGCTGTAACGGAACGTGTCTTGTTGTGGCGACCGCCATGACAGAGCCGCCATGACAGAGCCGCCATGACGGACACAACATGTTTAACGTTGCCGTGGAAACACTGGATGTTACATCAAAGACCACTACATAAGGAAGCGTGAATTGCTACTGAAAGCTGTCGTACTGTTGCTCTCTGTGCTGCTGTGATCAAAACATCATGTGAATTATACTTGGACACATCGCTGGTAAACATATCCTCTTCCTCAGGTCGGTTTCGCCCGATCGTCTTCACGACTAGGGAACTCCCATGATTACCCACCAGCCTCAACTTCATTATTGTTCGATTGATTTGAGAGCCCCCTGGCGGCGGCATCTACTTACAGTGCCTGGGTTACTGTTATGGTTAAGATTTATTTTTTAAAAATTGAATTAAGTTGTCTCATCTTGATTTGAGCTCCTCTTTCCCTCTTGTGCTCTATCAAGATTTTTACCAATATTTGTTTCCCTTCCAACCTTTTGGATCATAATTTTATTATGACAAGCGAGGGACACAAACAGATAGATGTATATACGTGTATATCTTCTTTGCCACAGGAAAAGGAAGTAAGAAGAGCCAAATAAATTAAGGAAGCAGCACCCATCCACCAGAAGAGGAGACAAGGAGTGGTGGAATGAAAGAGAAAGATTTGTTCATAGTTCACATCCTCTCCTTTTTCTTCCATATGGGTCATTACACTGCCCTGCATACCCCATTGTGTGTGTGTGTGTGTGTGTGTGTGTGTGTGTGTGTGTGTGCCTGTATACATCTTGCATCCCACTTGATCCCACATTAATTATAATCAGATTGGTTATTGATCATACTACGCTCTCAGTATTGATCCAGCGTGTGCAGTCTGGTGGAGGGTCATGGTCAGAGTCTGGTGCCACAGAGAGAGAGAAAGCCATTTGATTTAAAAATCTTGTACATATTGCAAAAGTTACTATAATCACAGCAGAAAGTGTGCAACACGTCATACGTTGGCATCTTTCTTTAAGGAGGTGTTCCATGATTTTTATCTCTTTTTGGCTAAAAACCAACACTCGAGATGATTCTTATGAGAATCAGATTTGACCCGTGATAAGAAATAAAGCCCATGATTGCATAACACATCACCCAAAAAAAAGCAAAGGGAAAATGACTCATGAACTGAGACATGAAGAGCGAGACATGCAGTGTCAATGGATTAGAGCATCAGACTGTGTAAAGTTCAATGGAAGTTCCTCACAGAAAAATACAATCATTTGAAGTTGACGACAGGTAAGTAGTTTTGATTTTGTTTCAAGTGCATATGATGTTTTTCCTTAGTAACGTTTGGACTGCTAATTCTGCCAGTTAATAGCATTTTATTATGAGTAGCATCAAGCTAACAAACAAAGTATATCCCGTCTATATACCAGTCCATTTGTACCGAGCAGCAACCTCTGGTCTTCAAAGTCAATGCAAAATGCTGCAGTTCATCGAGTGTTCGTTTGAGGCTGGCGATGCTGCGAGCCGTGGAAGTCACATACACACCACATCCAAAAAATCCTATTTTTACAGCACAAATTAACATGCTTACAGTCTAGTACAAAAAAACGAAAGAGGTCTGATTAGTTATTGTCATCATGGGCACACACTGTGTGGAGGGTGTTTTTTTTATTTTTTTTATTAAAATTCTCTGTTTTGATTTTATGAACGACATGTGTTATCCATAGATAGGCGTGTAGCTGACATGATTGACAGATGGGCACGATGTAACGGTTTGTCAGGAGGCTTAAAACCCGCCTCAGCTCCAGCTCTCAGCCTGTTGTTTCAGTTGACTGAAAGTCAGGATGAGACAGCTATTCCAGCCCGCCTGCCGCTGCTGATGGGCCTCTCTGTCCATGACGACTTATTCATGCATTTTATGTACACCAGATGACGCAATTTTGGAATTTTTACCTTTTACGTTTTTTAGTTTGTTGTCGCACACTGAGGCTGATATTCTGTACTTATTGCAGTGAGTGTTTGAGATAAATTCTAAAAAGTATCAAGAGTGTGATTGAAAGTGAATTGAAAATATATGTCGATATATGTTGATGTGTATGGTAATGGTTGGGGTGGAGGGGTGTGAAAAATATTTTCATCTGCCAAAAGGAAGGCCCGGGGGAAAAAGTCTGGGAACCACTGCAATAATATAATAAGTTCATCATAATCATCATCATCATCATCTACAAATGCATCCTGACACTATGGAAGGTTCCTTACTGCTGCAGTACCCATAACCATTGTAATTAAACTGATAGTTGCTGTCAAAATAGACGTGAAACTCATCAGCAATTCAAGTAGGGAATACAACCCAAATGCACTCCAGATTGGGCCTTTAAATACTAACAGCCAATTCGCTGACAATACAGCCGTGTATATGTGAGTGGGATGAGTTTGCAATAAACAGAACAGCTTGATGGTCTTCTCGTCTTGGCAAGGCCTCCGTTCATCTACATCTTGTTTCATAAATTCACAGCTTGACTCTGATTTCTGCCTCATCACACTGTGAACAGAGTGAATAGGCCCGTGCTTGTGTGTGTGTGTGTGTGTGTGTGTGTGTTAGAGAGCAAGAGAGAGAGGGAGTCTGAGATGTGAGATTACTGTCTCCAAGGAGCAATTCACCCAGCAATTGAAGCAGGCATGCTTTTACGTGCACACACACATATTCAGATGCATAAACGGCCACGCAATGAGAAGCCTGCTTCCGATATACACACGTTTAAAACACATGACTAAAAATCACAGAGAGGGTCAACAGCAGTTCAGCTTTAACATAAAAGACATAGATACATTCATTTTTAAGAAAGCAATCTGCAGGACGGACAGGTTGGAAGAGGAGAGGAGAGGAGAGGAGAGGAGAGGAGAGGAGAGGAGAGGAGAGGAGGAAACATTAAGAAGGGAGAAAAGTGCAAAAGGAAAACAAGATAATGAGAAGGGTAACCCGGAAACTAGCAGAGAGATGAACTCGAGGAGAATTATCTTTGTCAATATGCTTTGCTCTTTTAATCTCATTAAGCTCTGAAGAAATCTAACAATTAGCCTCCCCATGTTAAATAAATATATAATCCACAGAGGACAAGACAACCCCTCCCTTCCCTGCATACACACACATACCCAAACACACATACACACACACAGTGTTTGTAATCCCTACCAAACACCCTTCTGCGCTCACTGTCTTATCCTCCCACCTTCCAAGGCGGCATAATGTTATGTTTCATTTGCTAAGGCAATCTGTTAAGTATTACTTTATGACATTTGGATTTTTTCAATATAAAAAAAACATTAAAAAACTCAATACATCACGCTGTATTTAATCTTCATTACATGCTTGTGTTACTTGATTCTTATTGGTGAATAATGCAAAGCATCATCTTAACAAAGTCTCCCATGGAGGGATAGCAGACCATCAGAGGACTAAAGCCGGTGTTTGCTTTAGTCACAGACTCTGGAGGACTAACTGTCATATCAGTCTATCATGATTTCACTGAACAATGAATCCATTTGGAAAGCCAGACAAATATGAATATTTTACAGTGGTATTAAATGCAACTCTGAGCATTGATTGCTTCTTAATGTAGTTGACTTTGAGTACCAACACACTATCACTCTTTGTAGTGTCACATGTCATCCCTCTCTGCACTACATCAGCCTGCTCTTCTGAAACAGCTGTGCCATGCTTTTAAACATGAGTAGAAACACCACCGACAGCACACTGTGACTTTAACTTTTCTTTTAGCTGCAGGAAACATATTAATGAACAAAACAGCGACTCTGCCTTCATATTATGTCTGTTTGAACATGGTAGGGGAGAAAAAGACAGATCTAATCTGTTGAACTCCTGTGGGATTTCAGGTCATTCACGTGGGTGTTACAGTTGTTCCGGCTTATAATGTTCAAAGAGGTGCATGTTACAAGTCTTTATGCCTCAAGAGAAATGGTAAAAAACAAGATGACTGCTTCATTGTGTTTGTGGGGTTCAGTGTTGATGTGGCAGCTTGGTGGTTGTACTTGCCCGTAGCAAGGTCCAGCAGACAAAGCATGAAACTTTTTTCAATTCATTTCAAGGTGCTTTGTGTAACAATTACATCGAGAACAATCTGCTGGCAGGAACATGATGCTTAAAATGTAGGATCAGTGACTTGGAATTTGAAACAGGACAATTTGGAACTGTATAATTACAATTAAAAATGTAACTGCAAGCGACACTACTTACCAAATGGCCAGCATAGGCTACTGACAAATGAGTAATCAACAAGTGAACAGAAAAGAGCAGTAAGCTCCTTTAATAGGCTATTAGTTAGTAGAGACAAAACATTAAGGCCTGTGTCCCTTCACAACTTTTTTGTGTGTGCTCGCAGTGCCCACAACCTCGGTTTCCGAGAGCTTCTCACTGGTGTGCATTGTTGCTAGGTTACGGAATAACTTCTGTCTTCCTCTGCAGTGACCGTAAGGTCTGTTTTAAATAGCTGTGTGTCCTTAATATTTTCCTTTAGTCAAGGAAATTTCACAATGAAAACGGACGAAAAAAAAATGAGGAGGGATGGATGGTGGATGGATGGATGGATGGATGGGTGGGTGGGTGATGGATGGATGGGGATGGATTTAAACAGTAGTCAGGATATAACTATATAGTGTTCAGTGCAGAGGGTAAATAAGTCCAGTTCAGTGTCTGGGGTCTTGGCATGTGCAAAATTGGTCAAACAGTCTGATCGTGGCAGGTAAGAGCTCCTGTATCTTTCTTCTTAATCAGTGAGGATGTATTAGTCTGCTGCTGAAGGTGCTCTTCAGATTTTGAAACATTTTGACAAGAGTGTGTGAGACATTGTCCCTGATGGTCTGCAGTTTTGTCACTATTCTGGCCTCAACCACCTCATCCAGTCTGATGAGCTGCACGCCAACAACAGCAGCTTTCTTACTCAGTCTGTTCAGCGTGTTGGTGGACTTCTTCTTGCAGCCCAGCACACGGCAGCAAAGTAGGTGGTGCTCGCATCAACAGACTGAAAGAACATGCTGAGTATTTTGCTGCAGACGTTAATGGACCTGAGCCCCTTCATGAATTAAAACTGGCTCATGCCCTACCTGTAGACAGTGTCCATGTTAGTGGACGCTCCAGTCTGACATCCAGGTGTACCCGCAGGTACTTGTATAGCTACCTCAATGTCAGTCCCACTGATACAGACTTGAGAAGAAGATGTTTTGTTCCTTCTAAGGTCCACCACAGTCTCCTTTGTCTTCCTCAAATTCAGCTGCAGTTGATTCTCCCTATACCACCTCACAAAGTGCTCCATCAGGCTCAGATGCTCCGCCTCCTGTCATTGTTTAATACACTCGACAATGGCTGTGTCATCAGAATTATTTGAAGAAGACCTGACTGTGAGTTGTACCTGCAGTCTGAAGTGCAGATGGTGAAGAGAAAGTTCCTTGAAGACCTTTTCTTATTGTTGAACTGTTCTGATTGTTTTAAGGAAAATTTCCTTTTTAGCAGCAACTCTAAAGATTAAATTGAACCCCCCAAAAACACGAGTCAGATTGGTCAGAGAGGGAGAGGAGACATTGACCAGCACAAGTGAGTTTGCAGCAGTCTTGCAGCCAAATGACTCTCCCGATGGTCACAATGGTCAAGATGGCATATAGCCTCCAAGGGCACCAGCTCATTAAGGCTTCTGCTGAAATAACGGAAAAGGATATCTGAGGCAACACGTGTTTCTTATGAGCTGGTAGCTTAATCTACAACAAGACATCAAGAAGCTAAGAGTATAATGAGTTAAGATTTTCGGATTTGTAAGATATTTAAAGGCAGAAAAATGTGCCTGGAACACATCCACCTATCCTTTAACCAAAATATGACTACAGAGCTAAAGGCTGTTGATTGATAACCACCGATTTGTCCTTAGAATTTCTATCTGTTTTCCTCTCTTCTTTCTCGGCTCTGTGAAGAACCATGTGTCTGACCTGCAGCTATACAAGGTTATTTGAGTCTCTCTCTCAGAGTGTAGCACATAAACTGTCTAAGAAACACTGTCTCATTTGTGAATAACACAGAATTCAGTAAAATAGGAGCCAGATAATCTTGTCTGTGTTTAAATGTCAGCTGTACTAAGAGCACTAATAACTACAGAGGTAACAAGCCTCAAAGGAGGCTTGTTACCTCTGTAGTTATTAGTGCTCTTACAGCATCGGCTGAGTTAGAGGGGTGGTTTTGATCTATTCTGTCCTCTGTTCTGTAGTGAACTGTTTCATTAAAGCATCAAAAAGTCTGTCTCTTGAACGCATGCAGAGAGCCAAACATGTATTATCTGTCTGTTGTCTCACTGTGTTTCAAATAGTTCTGACAAATTGGTCATATCACAGCCCATCTGCTGTTTTTAATCCTCAAATCTTACCTTCCAATTATTTCAAATCCACTTTTATCAAGATCTGTTTGTGTAATAATTTAACACTTTGACTTCATGAAAAGAACATCAACAAGATGTGTTTCAAAATTGTAAAAATAAAACTTTTAGTAAATGGGTCCAAGGGAGAGGAATTAATACCTGAAGCTGAAGGTGAATGCAGGTGACTGATGCATTAATGGAACAATATTACCCCTCCAGGAGGAAGTCTGAGGAAGTCTGAGAACAATGCGGTCAGGGTCTACCTACAAGCTCTTAAAGGCCTCCTATCATCTCTCAGCTCCCCCCCTCCTGCCTCCACACTTCTACAATTCTACAATTCTACAATTCACTTAGCAGCCGCTTTTATCCAAAGCAACATGCATCAGAGAGTAAGTACAAAAAAAGGGAAACAATGTCAGTATTGGACACACAGGTGCTGACAGGCGTTGCACAGAGGCAAATCACAACATTGACGGCACTTCTTGAGAGCTCTAATCAGAATAGAAACCATCTTTAAAGTTGTGGTTATCAAACAAAACCATCGTCATTACCATCATCAATAATATTGAGACCAACGTCATCCTCATCATCCTCAGGTCCTAGGTATTCATGAAAGAGCTGGGTCTTTAGCTTTTTCTTAAAGGAGCAAAAGGACTCTGCAGATTGAATAGAGTTTGGTAGTTCGGGTTCCAACACCGGGGGGCGACAGATGAGAAGAGTCTAGTTAGAGACTTAGGACCCTGTTGAGAAGGTTGGATCAGACGCCTTTCATTGGCAGAGCGTAGTGGGCGGGTGGGAGTGTAGAACTGGATTATAGAGTTTAGACAAGGAGGATCCGTTTTTTGTCACTGTTTTGTAAGCGAGCAGCAGAGTTTTAAATTTGGTAAGAGCAGTAACTGGGAGCCAGTGTAAGGAGATGAACAGCGGAGAGACATGTGCTCTTTTAGGAAGGTTGAAGACCAGTCTTGCTGCTACATTTTGTATCATCTGCAGGGGTTTGAGTGCATGTAGGAAGACCTGCCAGAGAGTTGCTACTGGTCTGGGACCCCCAAGCAGTTGCCTGCCTTGCCTGTTGACAAGCAGCACCTCTGTCTGTCAGTGTGAACACAGAGCTAAGAACAACAAACCCAGCGGGAGTTTGACTTCACTCCCTTTTGAGGAAGGCAAAACTCCACCACCAGAATGTTGAATATCAAGTCTTCGTGAAGGTCAATATTCCTAATCCCTAGCTCACTTTTCAAAACCTTGGTAGAGCTCTGCAATGAAAAAAGATGCTAGAGCGGTATTTAATGTGTTCTATGATTTTATACAGTAGTTCTACAATAATATACTACTTACTGTATGTTCCACAGACAGGATTGCACATCTTAATAGCCTTCTTGATGATACTCCAATGAATAAATACTGAATATCTAAATGTAGAGAGACCCTCCTGATATCTTCCATATAACAGCAAAGCAATGACACTGAGATAGATGTAACCCTCTCTTGCCAAAGTAAGCTTGATCTCTGAGATAACCAGTTTAAATACAGTCGTAGAGAAATAACTAATTAGCCAATCTGCTCCAGCATCATTGTAAATCTCCCTGAGGTCATGGGAGTTTTGTTCCTCCTACAGAGGGTTTGTATTATGCATGAAAACAAACATAAAAGTCACTTCAGTACGTGTGCTAAACAAATACAGCCATGCTTAGCTGAGTTATCCAGGACATCTTGAATTCACTGCAAGTGCTTTCATCATGACTTCAATTGAAAAGGAGCATGCAAAGACACAAACACTGTCATTTGGAATCACTTAAGTGCCACTGAGTACAGGGTTCTATCATCAAGGATGCCGTGTAACAAGCAGAGAGATTCAAGTGTTGGTATATGGAATAAAAGGAGAATATCAGAGAATAAAAAACATTTCAAGTGGCACAGCAGCCTGTTGAGATTAAAGTGGAGGAACAGGGCCAATTTGGAGCATTCCTCTCAATATTTAACCACTCAGGCACCTCTCGCATGCATTTCAGCACATGTACCTTGGTGAGTATGCTGGTGCACCTTTTTTTTTTAACCCGTTCTCCAATTTATTTATTTTTTTTACATGCCAGTCAGGGCTGCTGCATACATGTTTCGTACTCCCTGACACATCCAATATTGAACAGGGTCACACGCACACACAGAGGAGTTAATTATTAATGTCAGCACAGATTGTCCATATATACACTTTTTGTCCACGGCAGCACAGGACATGCAAATCCGAACTCGGAAACATACATTCAGAGTGCTCATTTTAGACACATGACATTTTCACATTTACACGCTCACTGCACATACATTAAAAGGAGTAATTGACATTTCAAGAGACATTACAGGACACATATCAGCACTTAAGAGCACATTATGTAAAAACACCCAGCATGCATCATCTCTCATTTTTTTAGATCACAAGTTATAGAAATACTTTAGTGAATATTCAATGTTAACCCCCCTCCTGGCTCTTGACAGCTGACATGATGATCTTTTAGTGCTGCTGCTAAACGCAGCCCCACATCTTTTGAGTTCAAACAGACATCTGGATGGTGGGCGCTA
Organism: Labrus mixtus; assembly: GCF_963584025.1. Taxonomy (NCBI): domain Eukaryota; kingdom Metazoa; phylum Chordata; class Actinopteri; order Labriformes; family Labridae; genus Labrus; species Labrus mixtus. The sequence continues at coordinate 22,364,475 of NC_083621.1, forward strand.
AACACAAACTCTCCATCTCTGAGGACAGGATCAAAGTTAAACATACTGATCCTCCCCTGGGTTGCTTTTATTTAGTGACTTATTTGGTGTTGTATTTCTGGACAGCCTTTTACAGACACCATAACAGTCTTGATCTGAACACATCTTACCCCTGCAACTCTTTTAGAATGTTCTTTTTTGTGTGTTACATTGGGCGAGACCATGACTCCTACCACAACGTTGGCCAACAAAAGCAGGCAATCAGCAATGGCTAATGTACAGAGAGGGAACATGCAGCAAATTCACAAACAATGCATATTCCATAACAAATGCAACTGCGGAAATTCACTGCAAATGGTTAATGGACTTGGGCTTGTATAGTTCTTTTCTAGTCTTCTGAATGCTTTCACACCACAGGTCACACCTACACATTCACACACTGATGACTGAGGTTTCTAAACTGGCCATCAGTATTAGCTAATCTCATTCATACACATTTATACACAAGCAGCAGGAGCAACTTGGGATGTCAAACCTGAGAGACCACAGACTCTAAATTACACAACAGTGACACACTCGTCCCCCGTATAAACTGAATGTATCAATGTGTTTTTATCTCTCTGTCCTGTCCACTCTGCATGCTGCTGACAGAGCTGCTGATAGGGTTTAAGAAAGTTTAAGAAAATAAGTTACTGTACATCAATAAGGCAGCAGGATAAGTAACAATCAATGATTTATGGAGAGAACAGGTGGGATGAAATAAGTGTATACTTCTTCCAAGTCCTTTTTAGGATACGTACGCAGAATCAATGACGATTTATTTGAGCTTTTTCCTTTAATTTTTTGTGAATATTATACTTTTCAGTCAGTCCTCTTTTTGTCGGATGATTTCACTTTTTTTTTACATTTTCAAAATAAATTTCCCCTGAATTTAAATAAACATCAGACTGATAAATGTTCCCTTACTTTTTATATATGCAACCTACATTTCAGGAAAAGAAGCTAGGCAATTCATTTTATTTTGTTCCGATATTTTGTCACCCATACCCAAAGATGTTGATAGTGACAGTATGCTAACTTGGACTTTGGGAAATGATGAGTCTAAAACGTCCCAACAACAAAAAATAGGAATTCAATCCAGTGGAGACCACAGTTTGAATCATTTCTGTGTTGGATCATATTTTAGGGCTATATGTGTAAAAAACCCTCATCTTTCCCCTCGCCTCCCTCAACAGAGAGTTCAGGGTCAGCTACAAAGCAGCATCCTGCAGCAAGAGCAGATTCAATATGTTGCTTAAGGACACTTCAGCAGAGGGATGCTCTGCTTGCCAATACCAGGGGGGCTTGAACTTAAATCCCAGATTAAATTCTTACCCTCAAACGCTTTTCTTAGCTCCATATCTGTAACTGTACTCTGCCCTTCTCTGTATAGTCATTCAGCAGGCATGACTCTCATGCAGATACAGATCCAACACATAACAGGAGAGTACTTTTCAGCTCCCAGATCAGCAGCATTACAAGCAGCAACAAGCAGGAAGGTCTGAGGTGAACGGGGAATTGTCATGTAAGAGCAAAATGCAGGAAAAACACAAAAATAGATGTTTTATCACTGTAACTCTCCCTCTGCCTTTTCACTTCACGCCCCTAAGCATCTCATTAACTTGCTCCCACTCTCAGTCAGTATGGTTTTCCTACTCTCTTCTCAACTTTATCCCATTATTCCTTGAGTCACCTCTTTTCCTATAGCCATCCCATTCTTCACCTCCTCTCTCCCTGTCTCTCTTTTCCTCCAAAGCGCTCCACTTTTGTTTTGAAGTGAAACAAGTGCGTTTGATGGGGAGCTGAATAGAAAAGGTGGAGGAGGGGGAGGAGGAGGTGGAGAGGGGGATTGTGGGAAGACAGCAGGTCCTATATATAGCAATGAGCGTGGGTAGATACCATATTGACAGGAAAGACACACGATTTCTTTCCGAAGCAAAGCAGAGGGAGAGAGAGAGAGATAATGAGAAGGAGAGAGAGAGAGAGAGAGAGAGAGAGAGAGAGAGAGAGAGAGAGAGAGAGAGAGAGAGAGAGGAGAGAGATAGAGAGAGAGAGAGAGAGTGGGAAAGAGACACAAATGCTGTTATTTCTGTGTGAGAAGCTGAAAGCGAGAAGTTAAAGCTATAACCCTCTCTTTATTTATGGTGGCTCCAGCAGGACCGTCTGTGAACTTTTTTTCTTAATGCCACAGACCCTTCAGGCGAAAGTGTCTAACTAATAACCTGACTAATATTAAAATGACTAATACTTGACTGTGAGGCGGATACTGATATCTACATCAGTATTCAGTATTTAGTAGAAGAATTGTAATCTAACTGCTAGTCGTTTTTTAAGAGTGACAGAATTCTTAGAATCATGACATTTTCTAAGAATTTCCCCTTACAGTTAAAGTTAAGACAATATTTGAGTTACTTAGTAAGTTAGACCTTGGATTTAGACCTTGAGCTGTTAAATGGATGAAAACCTATTCATTAAAAAGACAACAATGTGTAATGATTAATGGTACTTTGTCTATTATCAAATCTCTGCAATGTGGAATTCCCCAGGGCAGCTGCCTGGGACCTCTCTTGTATATGGCATATTTACGAATGATCTTCTGTATTAAAAAAGGGAAACATTGCTATGTATGCGGATGATTCTGTATCTGCAAATGAAAGTCAGGATCTAAACAAAATGCTTCAGGAAGAACTGATGCTGGTTTCAGAATGGCTTTTGGAAAACAGGCTAAAGTTAAACACTTCAAAAACAAAGAGTTTGATATTTGGTTCCAGACATGCTCTGAGGACAGGCTAACAGCTGTGCATCTCTTTACAAGGGGAACCCACTGAGCAGGTGAAAGAGGCCAAACTGTAGGGGGTAACAATTACTGAAAAACTTTCATGGACAACTTACATTAACAATATAGTTGCAAAAATGAGCAGAAGCATTTCTATTACAATAAAAAAAAGCCTATTTCCTAACAGAAAACACAATAAAACGAGTGATACAATCTTTAGTTTTATCACACCTCACTCAGAACAGAGCTGTTGTTCTGCTCTGCTCGATGGGTTACAGTGTGGAATGGATGCATGCAAGGCTGTCATGACTCAGGGTGGAAGAGAGACTTGCATGTAGCCTAGTCCAGTTACTCCCAGCTTACATACACAAATATAAGACATAATGTAGGCTATATACTTTTAAAGTATACTCCATACAGTGTGTGCTGATAAAGAAATGAGCTATTCAAACCAAGTTTTTTTTTACCAGACTGTGAACATGTTTATTTCTGCTTTAATGTGTGTGTATGAGACACACTTACCTCCTGCTGATCACTCAATCATTTGAATATTTATTTAATTTATTGTTGGCGTTGTGTTTCTGGGTTGTTGGCTTTTTAAGGGGGTGGGTGGGGGGGTTGCTTGTATTTCCGTCCTTTGTCTTCAATGCTTTTGTCTTGCTGTTGTTGTTTCAGCATTAGTCATTATTCATCACCTCCCTGTTATATCATGTTATGTTTATCCTTTCTGTAAAACACTGTCAAAGCTGATTTTTTTTGTTAAATGGTTATGAGTATGGGAAAGAAAGTAGCTGACATAGTACAGAGACAGATATAGCAGTTTCTTTAACAAAAGCCTTTATTGGACTTTCTCATATTATCAGAAAATGAGTAGTAAATAACATATTAGAATAGAGTGTGAAGCAGCTTCACTCCATGCATGGTCGTCTGATATACACGTCATCACACCCGTCAGCTTACTTGCGGTTAACTCTCTGAGCTGTGACCTGCTGCGTTACACATAGAGGCTCACACACATGCACATTCACCAGGGGGCTGGCAGAAAAACAAAATTACAGGTCAAATCTGGGCAAAAAAGTTGTCTGATTGCATTCACACATGCAGTTAACCCCGGTAAAAAACCATGACATTTTCAGAAGTTTTGTATATGTGTGAAAACACCAAAATAAGCTGCTCAAGGAGTGTTTGCTAGCACAAGAATCATGGGTGTGTAGCATAAACTGTAAATATTAATGGACGAAGCCTGAGAGACGTCACCCATCTGTAAGGGCAGGGGGCTCCAGAGGCTCATTGTCTTCAGCCGCCATGCTGGAAAATCCTTTCTCAGCCTAACTTTCAGTCAACCTAACGACAGACTGAGAGCTGAGGCAGGTTTTAAGCCTCCTGACAAACAGTTACATACAAACCCATCTGTCAATCATGTCAGCTATGCATCTAACTATATACCACGTACCACGTATTCATAAAACCAAAACGTAGCCGTTTTTAAAAAATACACCCTGTATACTGTGTGCCCATGATGACAATAACTAATCAGACCTATTTGTATTTTTGTACCAGGCTGTAAACATGTTCATTCATACTGTTAAAATTGGCTTTTTTGGCTGTGTGACTTCCGGGACTCTTGGAGCCAGCCTCAAGCGGACACTCGACGAAATGCTGGATTTTGCACTTCAGCATGCGCGTCATTTTTCAAGGCCGGAGGTTGCCGCTTGATGTGTAGTCACACTTTGTTGCTACCACTACACATCCTGCACTAATTTATGAGCAGTAAAGCCCAGGTGGTTAAAGAAAGCATCCAACCAACCAACCAACACAAATGAACCCCTTGTATGTCACAGTATGAGTATAAAGAGGGGGATCAATTCCTTTACTGTAATATATGATCCACTTTCCTGCTATGATCATAAACAGATTTAACTATATCGACTTTTGCAGCTGCTTATGCAACAGACACTGGCCTGCACATTCTTCCACTTCATCTACTTACACTCAGCTCTTGTCTCCTTTACCCCCCCCCCCCCCCCCCCCCCCCTCTCTCTCTCTGTGAGATGCTCATGTCTCCCTCCCTCCCTCCCTCCCTGGGCTGGACAGATTCACAGCAGTACTTAAACATCCTCTTTCCTCCCTTTCATGCTTCATGTTCTCTCCTTGGTTCATCTCTATCCCTTCCCTCCGATACCTCGTATCTCACTCTCACTATTGCTTATTCTTCCATGCGTCTCTTGTCCTTCTCTCTTTTCGCTTCCTCCATTCGTTTCTCATTCACTTCATTTCCTCTAATCTCTCAGTCCAGTCCCAGCTGATGGCCCTTTATTTACATGGTGGCGTTAAATGTAACAGACTATAGGGATGTGGAAACCTCTGGTATAACACTAATGATGGAAAAAGCTCTTAAAAAGAAAAGGAACAAAGTGAGAAAGATAAATGTTGATGTAACTATAAAGTAAGGAACAATAACATGTTTATGGGACTCTATATGCATGTGTCTGTGTGTGTGTGTGTGTGTGTGTGTGTGTGTGTGTGTGTGTGTGCCTTTGCAAAGTGTGCGCAAACTGCCTCTATATGCAATTTTTGCCAGTTCACCAGTTGTTGTTGCTTCATTTTTAAAGGGGACAGAAAATGGGAAACAGCTCTTAACTTCATCGACTTTAATTACATTCACTTGGTCCGGCTCCTGCTCCTCACTTGAATGGAGCTCTGAAACGGAACCAGTGGGGGAGCTGGCACTAATTCACATAGAAAAACAGACACTTTAAAACACCCCAGGTTCCACTATGAGGAGTTTAATTCCTCACCCTGAGACCTGGTTCGATGTGTTTTTTCTTCTTCTTCTGCAGACGGACCAGAGACTTCCATGGGAAGCTTTTCTGGTTTTATATTTAAGCCTAAGATGCATGTTCTCTCCCTCTGTAATTGGTGGCATTAATATTTATACAAGCAGAACACAAACCAGTGATCCTGCGTGCCAAATGCTAATGTCTACAATGAAACACAAGTTACACTTTCCTGTTGCATCCTTCTCCCTCCTGCTACTCCGTATAAAGCCATATCTGAAGATGCTGCAGATAACAAGCCAGTCATAGGCGTTGTTTCTTAGCTCCAATTCTTGCATCTTCATTTGGGAGTATAATGGCTTTTGACATTGACCAGCACACAGCCAAGGCTAATATATCTGTTATCAGTATTAAGGGTATCTAATGGCTGCACTTGATACCTATAAATATCAGTCAAAGCCCCTCGGGGTCAAATCATCATAACCATATAGCCGATATGTCCCGAGACGATCCTCCTGCTAACTGACCTGCTGTTCTGTTTCTTTTTAATGTATGCATAATCGATGAATTCCTCCCATGGGGGCTGCCACAGTTGTTAACAAATCAATAACACTATTCCCATTAAAGGTATTTCAGAATCAATCCTGCATTCAGATTACAGCTATGAGCTAATCCATACTATTAATATTCCAAACAAGTGGCATATGAGCACTGGAGATGAGAATGGTCTTTTTGGAGCAGTGTTGCATTAACCGCAGCGTTGATAAATAAAGCAAAGGGTCTGTTCCACATGTGTCACTGTGAGGAGGGCAGTAGTGCTCAGGTAAACCACAGGGACCGTCTTGCAATGAGACATTATAAAAGCACTCGTGTTGTTGCCACAAGCATTCTTTTTCAATATTCAGCTTTGCTCAGGACAGTTTGTGTCCACTGTCATGTTTATGAGAAATACAAGTACAAAACATCCAGTTCCTGGTCTGCTCGCTTTCATTGGCTTACGGGTATATTTGGAGGCACCCCGATCTGGAATTTTAAATATAAAACATGTTTAATATTTATGATTTGAGATAAGGCAGGCTCCGACTCAGTCAGGAGCAGTAAACTAATCGTTGTGAAAACACACACTTCCATCCATCAATCCATTATCTACACCCTGGACTGGTCCCCAGTCAATCACAGGGCTGACATATAGAGACATAAAAACCAGTCACTTTCAAACTCCTAACACAGTCACAGCAGATGGCTGTTCAACATGAGTCTGGTTCTGCTTAAGGTTTCTGCCTGTTAGAAGAAAGTTTTCCCTCACCACTGTTAATTTGTTAAATGTTGTTAAGTGCTCTGCTCATTGTGGATTAATGTTTGGCCTGATAAAAGAACCGTCTAGACATGCTCTTTTTGTAAAGTGTCGTTAGATAACATTTGTTATGAAGTGGTACAAAGAACGATTGAGTGAGGAATTGAATACCGCTGATGTTATTCATGCTGCAGTTCAATCACTGTCTGTAAGGCTGACATTTAACCACTACGTGTTTTAAATGTAGCTGTCGAGTTATTGTTGTCTCTTTGGAGAAAAGAAAGGCTCAAAGCTCACTGCCTTTTCTAACGAGCCCAGCATTGCCTGCTTTAGATGCAGCCCGTCATGCTGAGTTACATGCTTTTCCACTGTGCCCTCACCACACGATATGTTTGCTCTGACCTGCAATATTTCAAGCTGTTTTCTATGGCAAAACAAATTCAAAAGGGGTCACAGCTCGAAACCAAGGCCGGCATGAAAGTGATGAAAATTCTAGTCAGAAGTGCACTAAAGAGCGAACTTTATAGTTAAAAGTTTTCCTCTGAAAGTGAAGAATAAAACACGTTTATAGAGCAGCTCACACTTACTTATAGTAAAGTAGTTACCTTTGAAGATTACCTTTATAGTCACTCCCAGCTTTAGCTCTTTTTTATTCTGGGATTCCACCACAGTAGCTTTGACTGATTCACTGTATATAATATATATTTATCTTAACCTGGATAATAAGCTCTCTAAAAGCCCACTTTTTTCCCATTGGCTCAAAATCAGGGATCCTGCTACACTACAACACTACAGCAACCAGTAGCTCTTTCAACCTCCATAAACCAGGCATGAAACTTGAAATGTAAATATCGCTGAGAAGTCCGGTAACCTACTGGACATCCCTGCACATGCTGCTGCCTGGAGCAGATGACTGTACATAGAAAACCTCTACTCGCTGACGTCAGTAGAGAAAAAGCATCATTTGAGAAGAGTCTGATACCAGAGCTTTGAAGCCTGAGGGTTTACTTTCACTCATATTTTCCTCATATTTCCCTCAAAGAGCATGGGATTGCATGGTGTATGTCTGTGTACTCGGAGCAGTTGTGGCAGATCATAAACAATCCTGATCTTAAATACATTCAGATTGTATTATCTGATGTCACAGAACTCCTTCTTTGCCCCTGTCATGAGTAGGAATGTCAAGATTTAGTTGACTAAAAGTTGAAACTTCATCACCCTCGCTAGTCAGCACCAGAATTACTAGTCGGTTAAACAAATGATTAATACCTCGGTCATGAATGTCCAATGTTATGCTCAAACTGCAACGCTGGTTGTAGACTGGTTGTAGCCCTTTCTCCCCGCTCTATAACCCACATGTTAACAAGCACAGTGAACAGATAGCCCCTTGTAGGAGCAGCACGATTCAGAAGTATTTTGATCTAAATGTAGATTAAGTAAGTATGTATGCTGCGTCAGGTGGGTATATGAATTGGATTAACAGTTAACCACATTTAACACCGACATGTTGATGCTAACCAGCAGGATGAACCAAGTGTTGGCCGTGCTAGCACTGCTAATTTTAGCCACACTCTGCAAACCAAATTACAGGACTCACCTGCTGAAAATTGTAAAGAAATTATGCAAAATTTTGACTGTTTCCTGAGTGTCGGTGAACCAATAAGGAAATAGTCCACTGGGAACATCCCATGGCCAAGAGAGGACTGATAGGGCATGTTGAGGAGCTTTTCCTAATCATCCTTCTTGCACAAATTCTTCCCTAGCAGTTTCAATAAAATGTAATAGCTGCTGGTTGACTGCAGTTCCTGATAACTGCAGTTACACAAACTGTGTCGTCTGCAGGAAGAATGAGGAGGCAAAAGACAAACTGTCCACCTCTGGCACAGGCTAATCAAATGTTTATGCATCCATTAATCAGCTGAGGTCTGTGCGTTGTTATACTGGCTTAACAAGAACAATGTTCTTCTTTTTGTCAACTGCTGCAGCCTGTCCAGAGGAAAGTGTTCTCAGTCAGAGAGTGAGGTTTAATAGAGGGTAAGACGCTAAACTTCACCCCTGAGCAAGCTTCTCAACTCTCAGAGCCACGTCCCCACCGGCAACACACACACACACACACACACACACACACACACACACACACACACACACACACACAGCGACATTACCCTTCAGGTACAGTGTGCTCCTGATCCAAAGAGACAATAAAGCAGACCGGATAGGGAGTGTACAACATCTCCTAGCTCTCTCTGCACGTGCAGGAAGCAGCAATGCCTCTTACCTTCTGTTACGCTCCACTTGGAAAGCAGAACAAAACACACACACTGACAAACACACAATACCAACAAAGTAGGTCTTTGCCAAGCTAGGTGTGTGTACCAAAGCAAAGCTAATAGATGCAGACAGTAGGTGTGTATGAAAAAGAGAACGTACCTGTGTCGTTTTTGTGTGTGTTTGCCATATGTAGACAGACTGTGTGTGTGTGTGTGTGTGTGTGTGTGTGTGTGTGTGTGTGTGTGTGTGTGTGTGTGTGTGTGTGTGTGTGTTTGCTTTGGGCCATGTGTGACCCTGATCTCAACCACTTGTATGACCTCAGCATGTGGATAGGTACTGTGACCTGATTGGGCAATCACGTGTGTGTGTGTGTGTGTGTGTTTAAGTAAAAATTATTGCATTCATTTGACAACAGGCAGAAATGAAAATATCCATCAATAAAGGTCAGCGACAAATGAAATAACATAAATATCAAATAAACACATTCTACATGTATTTTATGAGCTATAGATTGGAGAAAATGGAACTACACTGCAGAAATTTGTATTTCTTTAACGTCTACCCATAATCTCATTACACTGAATATAAGCTACATTCACCTGACAAGTCCAGATAAAAATCTTACTTTAAGATATAAAACACGTAACATAAAGCCTGAACTGCTTGTTATAACAACAAATCTGCCAATGTGGCAGTATATCTCCTGTTAAGTGTCTGGAAGTGAAATGCACTTCCTAAATTAGTTTAAACATCTAAAATGTAGTCTTTTAATGTTTGTACATCCTGTCTCCTTTAATATTTCATTAAATCAACATAGGTTTATTTTTATGTAACACAATAATCAATAACTTCAATCATATTTCTGTCTTGTATTTCTAGTAGGCTTTTTTGAGCCTACTAGAATTTAGATGTGATTTCTAATTTAGCAGATAGTTTATTTAGCAGATGTTGCTCAATAACCACCCAGATGACGGGGGGTTATTGAGTTAATCAGAAACATTTAGTGAAACACAGAAATTGAGGTAGAATTGCAGAAATTGCCAAGAGTCTGACTCCTTCTTTCGACTAAGAAACAGTGAATCATACTAATTAAAATACACAACCCAAAAACATGTAACGTTATTTTCAGCGTGCCACGGATTATTGATTTATTTTTCATGCTGAATACAACTTAAGCCTCTTTAGGGAGCAGTAGAGAGTAGTAGAGTGCAGAAAGAAGAAAAAAAAACAGCTCCGTTCCAGACTTCTTCTCATAAACTGTCTTAAAGCTGCAGCACAGATCACAACCAATTATTACCATTTATGTGGTGGCACAATCACTGAATCTAAATGTATCTCATGACACTTAAGTGAACGTACATGTGCATCGTCCAACACCTTAAGACCAGTCAGTACCATAACCTGATCCTGGCCCTGAGTAAGAAGAAACGCTTTTTTTGGTGTTGATAAAATATTTACTGAAATGAGAAAACTGACGAACAGGAGGCTAACTACACCATGCAATGTATTCCTCGATCTGGTGAATAAGTTAGGAGATTAAACAGAATGGGAGCCCATCCTTGATTCTGTAATGTTTGATGATATATAGCTGCGATCATTAGCAACCTCTTTCTCCTGAACAGACCGAGCTGACTTTTCTCAAGTGCGTTGTGATTTCTATCAGAGATGTCGACTACTATATTAAAAAATATATATATCTCATCACACTCGGTATAGGCCAATTTCCCCTGACACGCCAAGATAAACATCTTTAAGATATTACAAGATGAAAATAAGGTCTGATTGCTCGTGATGAGTAAAAATACATCTGCCAATGCAACAAACAAGTTGTACAGAAGTATGCTGTTTATCTCATTTCAAGAAACTGAAGATAAACATCCTGAAAAAAGACTTTCATTTTGACTCGTCAACTAAATGTGGTTAATATGTTGTTACCTAGAAATTAGACAAACACATGTAAAAAGATTTGTGTATGGGAGTTCTCCAGGATTCTGAAATGTCCCTGTGCATTACTGTAACCTGCAGGGTTCCTGTAGTTAACAATAAGGACATATACTACATACTTATACTGTAAGATTTGATATGGTAGAATAGCATGTGGACTTGAGCTTGTATAGTTATTTTCTATTTTGACTATTCAAAGCACTTTTTTAACCACAGGTCACACCTATACACTCACACCCATTCCAACAGTAATGGCAGAGACTGCTATGTAAAATAATTAATCCCATTCATACACATTCATACACCACCAATGAAGCAGCAGGAGTGACTTAGGGTTAAGTGTCTTGCCCAAGGACACATCAGACATGTGGCTGCAGGAGCTGGGGATCAAACCCCCGACCTGCCGGTTAGGAGATGATCGACTCTACCAACTGAGCCACAGCCGCCCCCTTTTTTAAACTTAACTTATATGGATATCATCTTCCAAAATGTTATATCAGGAGTTGTGTATGTATTAATTGCATTATGAGTTTGTGCTGACAACAGGAAGGGTGGGTGGGGGAACCTGTTCTTTAAAAATGTGTTGCTTTGAATCTCTATGACTCAAAATTCTATATTTACAATGAGATAAATACTGAAACAAAGGCACAAGTCTTAGCAGTGAAACAATGCAAGTAAAAGTAAAGAGAAGAATGCCAACTCGTGTTTAAACACAATCTTGGTGCCTGTTCTTAATGTTATACTTTTCACCTCTTATGTTTGAAACCGATTCTTTTAAATGTAAAATGTTTTACTGCCTTCAAAACTTGTCTTCAATCTTAAGAGGGACATCAGCAGTGAATGTTATGATTAATGTACATGATTAGATGTTTTTAAGGCTAAACAGCCTGTCTTTAGGAAAACGATCCACTAAACAGGTTGTTGGACATGGCAGATTGACAGAGGAGGGAAGAAAGAGGCAGGAAACAGGAAGCGAAGAGGACTGAAATAGAGGACCAGAAAACAGATACAAAGCTGTGAGTCATGAAAGAGAGAAAGCGGAAGCATCCCGAGAGGATGAAAGGAAGAGTCTCTAAAGGCTGTTAAAATAAAAACCAGTTAAATGAGTTGATTATATAAATAAGCTTAAAAAATTGAGAGCGAAACACAGAGCGGGAGAGGGAGGACATGAAAGCCCAGAGGGAAGGAGAGAGAATCGGATGAAAGAAAGGAAGAGGGGAGTGGGTAAATAGATTTTTTTTTTACTTTTGAAATTAAAACAGCTAAATGATCCAATTATCTAAACAAGCCAAATGATTTGAGTCGGACACCAGTGCAATCAATACGAGATGTTGAAATAGAAGAGGAGGAGGAACTCATTAAAAACAACAAAATAAGCTGATGTTCCTGAACAAGCTCAGGGATTTGAGATGCTAATCACTGCGTGCGGACCCCACTACAGTCATCCAAACATAATCTGTGATGCACTCAAATACTCGGAGAATCAACAGGAATATTGCACACATGCTCTGGATGTTCACATACTAAAGGCAAACACACACACACACATACACACACTCGCTCGGCAACACAGGGCGCTCAACATGTTGTTTCCTCTGTTTCACAGGCATGCCTTTGAGCGAGGCTCGAGGCAGCCAATCAAAGACTGGACTAAAATACCCACAATTCTTTGCAGCATATACACCAGAAAGGTCCAAGTCGTTGTATGAATGGGACTGAGAATCAATTTAAAAAAAAATCCCCACTATGAGCCACATAGTGGCTAACTATTCAAAAGTACAATCAGTTTACTGCACATTGCACAAGTTTACTTTTTCTTAAAATTGTATTTTATTTATTTTATTTACCATTTTGCACAATTTAGAATTTATTACTGTAAATATTATTTATCTTATTTTTACCTCATTTTATTTTATCTATTTTACCTTATCTTTTTACCTTATTTTGGTTGTATTGCACCGCGGGACGGAGACAAACGCAATTTCGATTCCACTGTATGTCTGGCATATTTTGAAATTGACAATAAAGTTGACTTTGACTTTGACTTTGATATACTGTATAGGTTCCTCAATTTATTATTTTACAGACTTTTCATTCCTTGTTCGCTCAAAGCTCATATACATATACTTTCTCTTAGATACACACACACACACACACACACACACACACACACACACACACACACACACACACACACACACACAGCTCTAACTGATGCCCAAAGGCCACTTTTGAAACATGCATCAGGCTGCACTGATCAGTACGTCCAGAAGAATCTAAGTCTCGACAGTCACACACAAACACTTTTCAAAGCTCACCCATTAGCCGAGGGCTGCAGAGTCAACTAGCCTGAGGAAAAGAACAACACTAATGAATTTTAAACAGTGTGGCTTTGATGAAGAAGGCTACCTGAAATATTCAAAGCATTACAGGTGTGTGTGTGTGTGTGTATGCATGTGTGTGCTGCTATTATGGGTGTGCTTCATCGGCAGGTAAGAGTACTCCAGTGTTCAAAGTTTTCTTCATGAATGTCGTGATAGCAGGGGTGTTCAAATGTTACTGTTGAATAGTTTTTGATTTTGAATATACTTTTGGAAAAGTGTAGCCTGTATAAAACATGGACGTACTCCCAGTATAGCCAGCCGTTGGTTTCTGAAGAGATGTTTATGGTAAATGGACTTGAGCTTGTTTAGTTCTTTTCTAGTCTTTTGACCACTCAAAGCGTCTTTACACCGTAGGTCACACCTACACATTCACACACTGATGGCAGAGAATGATATGACCATCAGAAGTAACTAATCTATTCATACACATTCACATGCGGCTGACGCAGCAGCTGGAGCAACTTGAGGTTAAGTGTCTTGCCCAAGGACACATCAGACATGTGGCTGCAGGAGCCGGGGATCAAATCTCTAAACTTCTGGTTGAGAGACAGTCGACTTAACGACCGAGCCACAGCCACCCTGATGTTGATGCCATATCAGAAATCCTTTCTCCACCTACTTTTCCATCAATCTAGTAATAGCTTACGAGTTGGAGTTAAGTTGGGGCCTTCAGGCAAACAGATTCAATGCGACCAGCTTGTCAGTCAAATCAGGAGTGGCTCAAAGTGGCTCAGTGGTAGAGTTGTTTGTTGTTCATCTATAAACTAGAAGCTGGAGGGTTGGGTTCCCAGCTCCTGCAGCCACATGTTGAAGTGTCCTTTGGCAAGAAACTTAACCCTAAAGTGCTCCTCCTGCTGTGTCGGTCGCGTGAGAATGTGTATAAATGGGATGATCTAATACTGATGGAGGATATAGTATCCTCTGTCATCAGTGTCTGATTGGAGCAATGTGACCTGCTGTTTTGGAAGTTGACAATGGATGCTCACATTTCCCCAGGGATCTATACAAAATATTTTAAGATAGTAAGCAACTACTCACTAAGTTACCAAAGTTATATATGCAGCATATTGAATACTAAAGAAAAGGTGGTGAACAGCAAAGTCTGTGCAGGATGATGGCCACCTAACAATGTAATCCCCTACTTATGTTACATGGGGGATCGGCTTGTGACCCCGAATGGGAAAAGTGGTATTGATAATGGATGGATGGGTGAAAGAGAAAAGTAAATTATTAATATATTTTTTTTAATCTTAATGCAAAAAGTCAGACCAAATGTTTTTGTAATTTTTGGGTCGTTTAGGACTTATTTAGTGGTGGTTCTTAAAGAATGCCACATGACCCTAGAAAACCTTTCCTTATTGCACTTGACCATGAAGATGCTTTTGTGTGCTTGCATCTTTTGAATCCAGCCTGGCCTCCTCGACTTTTCAACTTTCTGCATTAGAAGGGGGCTCCACTCTCTGCTTGCATTTTGCATTCTGAAAGTGAAAGACCAGCTTGTACTCTGTCTGTATGGGTGCTAATAATTTGATAAGTGTAAGAACATCATGTCTTCCTTTGTGGTTTTAAGTGTGAGCACGCAGCTGTGTGTGCCCTCCTCTCTGGGTGTTTCTCCCTGACAGCCAAAAACACCTAGAGTGAATAAAACATCAGGTATAAAGCCTTGACATATAACCAGCTCTGACGGCGCCAACAGCCAGGAACATTTTGGCTGCTGATGAGGATTAGCTGGAGGAGGAGCCCGGAACGGATTTAACTATTTCATCCACTTACAACTAGACTATCTGCTTTTACAACAATTGCAAACATGCAAGCAAGCATACACAGTTAATATGATATATACTGGATGAGCCTAAGCAGCACTAATGTGATTAGCAAGCTACATTTTGTTTGGTTACGTGATATGTTTAAAAATAAAAGTCATTTTTTACAATAGCATTTCCACGCTGTAGTATTTCACCACCATGCAGGAGCTGGTCCTGGTTGCAACTATGACAACGTGTATGAGACATGTTTCTCTATGCCCTGGAAAACTGCAAACCAGCAACCCCCCACATATACAATTATTTTTGGGCTTTTTATGCCTCCACTGAGAGACAGGACAACGGATAGAGACAGAAATCTGGGAGAGATTAATTAGGGATCGGCATGTAGGAAAGGAGCCACAGGTCGGACTTCAACCAGTGCCGCCCTACTAGAGGACCACAGCCTCCACACATGAGGTGTGCTCGTCACCCACCAGGCCACTGGCGACCCCCAACCCACCAAATTCTTACCATTGTTACTTGCGTTGTAGCTATAAATCTATCTTATTCATTGTTGTTATTGTTGGTCTCTTTCGGTCACTCTCTCTCTCTCTGTCTCTTCCTCTATCAACTCTGATCACCAACACAGTTTTGGCAGATGGCACTTCAACGTGAGTCTGGTTCTGCTCGAGGTTCCTGCCTGTTAAAGGAAGTTTCACTGTAACTTTGCTAAGTGTTGCTTTTACTGTTGTGCTAATGGTTGGTTGCTGTTGGTCCTTTGTAAGTAATATAGTAAAGAGTATGTCTAGATCTGCTCTTTTTGTGTGTCTTGAGATAACATTTGTTATGAATTGCCGCTATAGATACAGATTGATTGATTGCTCTTACTTGTGTTAAACTACACCATTCAAATTGCTAGTTATCGATTTTGCCTGCTTTTAGTCATCAGGGATATGGATTTTCCTGCATACAACAAGCATAGACAGTAAATATAAATGGACAAACCCTGAGTGATTTCACTGCAGGGGGCAAACGGAGGCTCATCTGAAGGAGCCGCCGTGATGATATCCTGTCTCTTCAGTCCACCTAACGACAGGCTGAGAGCTTGAGTAGAGGCGGGTTTTCAGCCTCCTGACAAACCCCTACATCGCGCCCACCTGTCAATCATGTCAGTTACATGCCTAACTACGAATAACACGTATCGTTCATAAAATCAAAACCGGTATGTTGAAAAAAAAATTCACCCCTGGTGTGCCCAAGATGACAATAACTAATCAGACCTATTTGTTTTTTTGGACCAGGTTGTAAACATGTTAATCTCTACACACACACTCAACAGGCTTGCTGAATGTGGTGTGTGTGTGACTTCTGGTGCTCCTGGAGCCAGCCTCAAGCGGACACTCGACAAACTGCACGATTTTGCACTTCCCCACTGCCTTCAACACCGAAGGTTGCCGCTTGACAACACGTTTTAAATTTGCAACAATATAACTTTCGTAATGTGAGATGTTCGGTGAGTGTGTGTAAATGCACTCCTGCGTTTCCTGCATAAAACCTCATATTCTGCTAAAGTCTTTCACGGTCTAATCTGTTTACATGTAAATTTTCATATCCCAGTCATGCATAAATACCCCAAATACTATTACCATGCAAACAAGGCTTAAGCAGAGCGAGAAAGCAAACAGTAAATGGGTTGAGGTGTAAACAGGCCTTGTTATTAAAACAACCATTTCCCATATATCTTATTCAGGTTGGTCAGAATTGGAATAGGAATGTTATTATGAAACGGGTGCAGATGCATCTTTTTTTTGGGGGGGTGCTTTGACTCAAGAAGTCAGTGTACAGACAGCAGGTCAATCACTGTGGCTTCAGACATCATACAGGTTATTTAAAAACACTGGGCCTTTACTTTGACAGCTAAAAGCGCCTTTTAGTGAATAAAACATTATCTATGGAGCCTCACAACGTGATTGCATCTGAAGGTCCTGACCACTAAGAACACTTAGCTTCTCTGGTGATGGACTTTGGCTTTTAATTGCTTTGTGCATCTTGTGTGTAGCTCAGAGTCAGGCCAGATTATTCATCTTTTCAACCCAAAAATTCCAAGTGCATGAAGAAAGTTTACGTGTTGAGTTTGATCTATTATTCTATTTCATCAACATATCCTTCAGGTGCCATCATGAATTGAAACAAAATGTGTAATGAACTGATGATAGCGCTTGAAAATAGGTGTTTTTAGGCTTTTAATTTTTTTGAGATTTTCAAGTGAAGTCATGTGGAGCTAACTGAGCGTTCTCATAAGAGCCATTAAAGTGCAGGAATTGACAGTGCATGTGTGTCTGCGTGTGTCTGTGTGCGCTAAAAATACATGAACTCAGCAAGACACTTTTGTCTTGGGTCACTCTCCTGGAAATAGCTTGGAGGGTGGGGTGAGGGCTTGACGTGTTGAGGAACACAGACGGTGAATGGACCAATGAGAGAGTCAGAGATACGGCATGTAAAATACAAGAGACAAAAAAGAAAGACAGAGATACAAAAACAACGGGGAGACAGCCTCTGGCCTGTTCTAGTTCTTGTTGTTTCGGAGTGGTTTAATGGCTGCCCTAAAATATCTCCACACACACACACACACACACACACACACACACACACATACACACACACACATCGTTGCTTCAGACTGGACCCTGCATCCTACGCTGCATTACAGCACTGTTGGAAATATTGCTTTTGAAAATCAAATAGACACACAGCACAACAGATGATATAGCAGATAAAATTGAAGTGCCAGTCCAGCCACATTGCGAGTGTTTATTTGTTTCACTGAGCTTTGTTAACTTTGAAGCAATGACATAAACTATACTGGTGAGATTTTCTGAAGTGTTTCAAGGCTTTGAACACTGTGTGTGAAGTTCCACTCTTCTCTTTCACATTTGTGGCCGGCTGAAATCTCTATTTCTCGTTTACAAAACCTCTGTGGAGAAAGAGCCTGCAGCTGATTCTACAAACACAGGGTTACTTTTTGTTTTCTGTTATCTCGGGCTGATGACAACAGAAAGCCAGGCAGGGCAGTGGAATTACATGAAAAAAAAAACACAAGTGATGAAGTCAGATGAATATTCTAAATGAAAGTGAATTATCTCAGCGTGCACCGTCAGAATCAATAAAATGTGTCAACGTCTTGGCTGGTTTCACATCAATGTTTACATTTTTCACTTAAAGCTCCTGTGAGGAGTTTGTATCTGGTTATGAAACCGACTGAAACAAAGAAAATTAAGATTAATGATTTCTAAAAAGTTGACATTTCTCTGACACCTGCAGGGGTTGATGTCAGATGAGGTGATTAGCAGCACGTTGTAAAAACAGCCTCTTGTAAATTTCTCAATACTCAATGCTCTGATCCAATCTTTTTAAACATTGCATGCTCTGATCCAGTGACACTGCACGACTCGCTCTTTATGCCTCAGTTCATTGGACGTACCCCTCTGCTGTCTACTTTGGAGATCCATTTTACTCGATAACTACATAATATTGATCTTGTATAGGTTTGGGGCGGCGGTAGCTCAGTCAGGACCTGGGTTAGGAACGCATCGGGTCGTCGGTTCAAGTCCCAATGCGTATCAAAATATGGAAGTTGGTCTGGTTACTGGAGAGTTGCCAGGTCACTTGCCGAGTACTGCCGATGTGCCCCAGAGTAAGGCAACCCAACAGCTCTGATGTGCTCCCTGCGTAGCAGCCCCACTCTGACATCTCTCCACTAATGCATGTCCACAGGTCTTGTTTGTGCACGTGTGTGTGTTTTGGGCCTATGTGTGTCAGATGCACGTCTCTCAATAACAGAGTGTAAACCTGAATTTCCCTCAGGGATTAATAAAGTATGTGAAAAAAACAAAAACAAATACACAGCCTTTATTAAAAATGAACAATAGAAATCTTATTCAGAGAGGGTCTGTCATTCTCCTTGTGTAGAGTGGGTGGGCATGCCCCCTAGCGCCCTCTATCGTCCAATTGCATGGCAGGATTGTTTTACTGCAAGATGCATGATATATTGTATATATGACATTTATATGGCAGAAAATATGGGAGCTGGTATCAACAACCAGCAGTAAATGTCACTATTTCAGTTGCTGCTGCAAACACACTTTTATCTGCTCTGTGAAAACATGAGATGTGTATTTTCTGCTCACTCTTCTGCTCCTCTGTTACAGAAATAAAAGAGTAGTAGGCCTACACTTTCACTGCTAAGAGCAATGCTTGATGCAAGAGAGAATCGTAACAACACAGCAATTTGCCTGACCTCTCTCACACCTCCACCCACTGAAAGTTAACTTCCCCTCCATTCCTCACAGAGATGCGAGACGCAGAGTCTCAGTATTGGACAGAGCAATAGATAGCTCCATAAAGATGGAGAGATTTGCTGCCTGGACCTGTGCGTGTTGTGTGTTGTGTGTGTGTGTGTGTGTGTGTGTGTGTGTGTGTCTGTGTGTGTGCGTGTGTGTGCGTGTGTGTGGGTTTGATGTGGGACAAAGTTTATGAACCCATAAAGTCTTCAGGGATAAAAGTCACACAACGCTGCGAGGTTAAACGGCAGATAGAAAGAAAGAGAAAAGAAGAGCTATGAGGTTCATTTAAAAGACAGGGCTGACAGATAAGAATGGAGCTGCTCTCTCTCTCTCTCACTCTCTCGCTCTCTCTGTTAATGTTACAGCAACTGTTTCTACTTTGCTTAAAAGCCTGTTCATCCATACTCTAAAAATCCTTATGTAAGCCCCATCTATCATGTGTGTGTGTGTGTGTGTGTGTGTGTGTGTTTTATGCATGTCTTTCTGTTCATCAAAATTTGCGCATGCCTGATTTTTTCTGTGTGTGAATCTGTGGCTCAGTTTGTAGAGTAACCCCCAATTCACACATACTCCGTGCGCGCCGCGGTCCGTCAGCGCCACGGTTTTGCATGGAGAGAGTAGCGGTCGTGGGCAGACAGTCAATGCACTGACTCCAGTTACTTATACAGTAAATGTCACTCCCCCCTCCCATTGGCTTGTGGTGAATTCTCCGGAGACATCAGCTCACTCAGATTTGCTGCGTAAAAACTAAAATAAAAGAGGGGTCTGGCAGGAGAAACTCCGGGTGAAGTCCGAGTGAAGAATTTAGCAGTTTGCGTTCACACATTCAGCTCCTCCGGCAAATATCAGGAGTTTTTCAGGAGTTTTCTGCAAGTGTGAAAGCAACTCTCTCTCTCTCGTCTTTTTCTTTTTCATCTTTGTCTGATGTGGAAGAACTTATAGCTGTCTGGATCTTAAACTGTGAACACTGTTCTGTCCAAAACTAAGACAGAAATTAAACACAAGACATTTGGATTCAGCAAGTGGATTAAAGCCATTCAATGATGGTTATTCGATGAAACACAGCTGCCAATTTTAAAAGCTTGTGAGTCATGAAAATTCACAAGTTAGAATTCACTATCAAGTCACTGGCTCCTCACTCAGTTCATGTTGTTGTGTAAAATACCAAAACTGCTAACCACATCATTAGCACCAACAAAAACAACAACCCAGACAGAGGCAGCATTCAGCTTTTCATTAATATTCAGGACGCAGGTGGAGAACAGCAGCCTGACACTGTGGGGGTGTGACACACACACAAAGTCTGCCACACAACTCTCTCTCACTCTCCTTGAACCCCTGTTATAAAGTCTGGCTTTCATCAGAACACCAGAGCAGCACCTCATTGTTTTTCAGTCGCTCTGCTTTATTCTGCACTACTGAAGCTCACTCCGTCTTTCTCTAAGCGTGCGCGCGTGTTTCATTCTGATTTTTACCATCAAGGCTGATTAACACTTCAATGACAGACATAACCACAGAGATGGAATACAAAAGTATATATATTTTTTAAAATGTAAATGCAATGACTCGCTCTTTGACAGCTATTCTTCCGATTTGTTCTTCTGAAGAACCAAGAACCTCCTGCAGCAACATGCAGCCCCAGCCTGAGTCAGCATCTCAGTAATTTGGGGTGGTCCTTTTTTTAAGAGTATCTCCGCTGCTTTCTCTGCCCCTTTGTCTGATCGAGAATAATACAGGCTGAGTTAGGTATTGTAAACAAAGAATTTGACAGCCTTAAGCTGGCTTAATATCCCAGAAATGGCAAACTAAAATCCATCAGAAGGACCAGATGTTGAAGAATGACTCAATGGATGACATGTTCTGCAAAATTATCACCTGCCCAACAGGAGGTGCACTACTTTGCCTTTTTGTATAGAATTTAAAAAAGAAGAGGAGCCAATGATTCATATATTATTGCAAGGCAACATCTAAATCACAATCAATATCACCAAGTACTGAAAATGGAGAGGCAAAAAAAGGAGATTGGGGCGTGGTTTCTTATAAACTTAATACATGTCCTGACGTTATCCACCTTGTCTTTGTCTCGGGGAAACAAAGGTTGATGTCTCAACGTTTTCAATAAGAAATGTCAATACATTTAAGTGAGTCATCGACTTCGCCTTTCCTATTTGAAACAATCACTGACGCTGGGACGTAATTCCCAAATTACCACGGGTCCCCAGTTAATGCTTATCCCATGCAAATGGGGCTTTAGTCACTGCCACTCTTCTTCAACTGGCTACATGATACAACCTTCAGCCCTCACGTCCTGCTCCTCTGTCATTTCCTTCCTCCCTCCATTGCTCCCTCCCTCCCTCCGGACAAGAAAAGCTCTTCTGTCTCCCTGAAGGTCTACTGTCAAATACCCGCTTACCTCGGCACTCTGGGCTGATGTGTGTGTGTGTCTGAGTCTGTGTGTGTATATCCCTACAGCGCTACACCAAACGGCCCAGCCCACTGCTGCATCTCTGGGATTTGACAGTTTTACTCAACTCTGTCTTTTGGGATACACACATCGGGAGGAGAGGGCGTTCACAGGCTAAAGGAATGTGTGCGTATTGCATGTGTGTATTGCATGTGCGGTCAAATTGTGTGTATGTGTGTGTGTGTGTGTGTATGATGGTGTAAGCATGTGGAACCCAGAGGACTCGTTGCTTAATAGAACATGGAACACAGCGGGCACTTTTAAACATTTTTTTTTTAAGTAACTCCTCATGCAGAGAGTACGGTCATTAAAGAGTGGTCGTACTTTGCAACTGTGCATACTGTTTGATCCTTATTCATCATATCAAACCATTCCTTTGGAATCTAGCTTCGCTTGCTGTAATGTTTAGTGTTTTGTATTCTTTGCAAAGTGTTTTATGACCATGCTGACAAGACCAGTCAAGATAAGGTCATGTTTCGTTTCTGTCCATTTATTTTATTATTATTGTCATTTCCTGTTTGATTTTGTACTTATGCTTGTTTCCTGCTCCTCATGTTTTCCTGCCTTGTGCTGCCCCACCCTGATTGTGCTCACCTGTGGCTCGTTGTCCCCTGATTGTCTTTGTATATGATCTATAATCTCTGTGTGTCCTCCCTCATGTTGTCAGTTCTGTGTGTCTTTCTGTCACCTCGTTCCAGCATTCGTTTCTTGTGAGTTTGCTAATGTTTGACCAGAGACTTGCCTTTTATAACTTTTCAGATTCAGATTCAGACAACTTTATTTATCCCAGGAGGGCAATTCAGTTTCACAGCCTACTGAGTCGTTGAAAGAAACCAAGACAACATAAAGGAAACAAAGTCACACAGTCACAGCAGCATTCAGACACATTCACATGTCAGTAACAACAATTCAACAGACGGACAGGTCACCAAATGAGAAGCCAGAGCTAGCAGTCTAGAATTTCATAAATAGAACAGCAGGAATGTGTCTAAGATGAATGGACCTTACAGGTGACCTCACCATACAGTAAGTCAAATTAGAATGATTCAGCATTCAACAGCTTGACGTCCTTTTGGATCTGTTTTTTTTTTTCTGTAATTTCGAATGACCTGTGCATCGACCTGGACTGTTTAATAAACTCTGGCTTATTTTCTTGTATCCTGCTCTGTGTGAGCTAGTATTTATGGGTCCTTTTATCTTCCTGCTTCTGTTACATGTTGCATAATGACCTTTAAAATCTTAAATAAAAAGATATTCAACTAAATCCAGTTGCCTTTTGTTTCAAACTTTGTATTCAATGAAATGAATTAATTGATGAGGGTATTTTAGTAGAAATATGAAAATGTTAAAATGAGTGAATCAATGCTACTTGATCAGAATGTGTTTGACCTGAGTGAGAAAAATATGAGAAAAAAGAATGACACTTGAAACAAACTGAGCTGCTCTCAATGCTTAGCAACATGTTTTTACGTATAAAATGTCAAACATACTGCTTACTTAAGTTACGGAAGATTAAAAGCCCTTTTCTATGGATGAGACTAACTGCATGATTTAAACACGGCCATTCATCAACTGCACACTGGTCTCTTTCAAGGACTTGCACACTTTGACGAGTCCTTCAAGTACAAGGTTCAATTACACACATGAGAATATCTGAATATCCCTTTTAACACCTGTTGTAAGTGAACACAATGTCACAAATGAATGGAAAAACAGCAAAAACTTTAAACGCCTTTTTTCCCCAGTTCATTTCTGACTTTAGGAACAGACAGCACTAATAGGTCCTGGGATCAAAGATAATAATTCCCTGTACTCTTCTAACTCATGCAGGTCAGAAGGTCTGAAGGAAGCAGACCTAAAATAGACTTGTAGATTAGAATAAGCCAATGTTTAAGAGTGCATAAACCATAGTAGTATTGTGACCTTAATTTACAGTGTTTAAGGTCACATATTGAGCAAAATGCACTTTGAACAAAATGCATGTTGTTCATATTCTACAATTCTACAATTCACTTAGCAGACGCTTTTATCCAAAGCGACGTACATCAGAGAGTAAGAACAACACAAGCAGGGATCTAGAAAAAAGGGAACAATGTCAGTAAGTGTAAACGATCAGCTTTGAGTCTGATTGGACACACAGGTGCTGACAGGCGTTGCACAGAGGCAAATCACAACATTGACGGCACTTCTTGAGAGCCCTAATCAGTATAGAAACCATCTTATAAGTCCTCGTTATCAAACAAAAACCATCGTCATTACCATCATCATCATCAATAATATCGAGACCATCATCATCCTAATCATTAAGTAAGTAGGTATTCATGAAAGAGCTGGGTCTTTAGCTTTTTCTTAAAGGTGCAAAAGGACCCTGCAGATCGAATGGAGTTTGGAAGTTCATTCCACCACCGGGGGGCGACAGAGGAGAAGAGTCTAGTCAGCGTGTATGTGTCCCTCTCTACAAACCTCCACAATTATGAGAAAAGTCCATCCTCTCCATCTTTTGCCTGCTCCACTTTTCAGAGAATGTGTGCTCAAAGAGGCCATTTGGAGATTTTCCCTTCATGACATCACAAAGGGCAATAACTCCTCCCCCTGTTGGGTGACACTCCCGCAGCTAGGTGTTTGTTCTGCCCTCTGAGTCTGCCTTCTCACCGTAAACAATAGGGCATTGTGCAAGAAAGCCCGAGCCACCCAAACCGTTCCAGAGAGGGGCGTGGTCAGACAAAGATCATTTGCATTTAAAGCTACAGAAACAGAAACAGCCTGTTCTGAGCAGGGCTGAAATAGAGGGGTTTATAGGCATGATCAAATACAGAATCAGAGTGGATTTATAGCAAAAAACTTCACAGACATGTTTTGGGGAGCTCTCAGATTTATGTAAACTGGTTGAAAAGGAGGAGAATATCTGACCTTTAATTGTTTTGCTGTAACTTTAAGAAAAAAAAAACACAAAAAAGTCACAAAACATGTCATGTGACTTGTCAGATCTATTTTTGTTCTTCATGCTCAAAGAGGGAAGAACATAGATCATATCACAGGTGATGGATCATGAGGCCCTAATCTGTTCAGATGAACCAACAGATGCAGTGCATATTAGAGTTCCCACAGCTCTTACAGTAACAACGCGTATGTGTGGGTGTGTTCTGAGTTTATGTACCATAAATCTGTGTTAGTAATGGTGAGAAAAATAAATTCCATTTAGTTTTTCTGCAGAATCCTTGGCCCTCATTACATGCAGGACCAAACCCATCAATCACCTTAATTACATTAAGTAGATATTAAGATGAATGGTGGGAAAATACCATGTTAAGATATTTATTGATTTTAATATAACGGTAGAAATTAGATTACTTACTTACACATTCTGAGAATTAATCATGTAATGAGAGTGTGGTCAGGATGATGCAGTGTCTCTGAGGCTTTCAGCTTAAAGACCTAACGTATCTTTCAGCTCAGACCCTCTCCCGTGCACATGGTGGGATAAAACCACCAGGCCACCCTGGGCAAGAAATGAGCGTTGGCCTCTTTTGAACTCAGTCTTCCCACTCATGGCATCCCTTTTGCGTTCAAGGACCAAGTTAGTACAGTGCAAGCTGTAAAGTACACATGGCAGCTTCATGATATAGCTGTTGTCTTTATTGCCTCAGAAACCAACCACAATTCTGGGGTATGAAAATGACTTAACCTCAGGCGTGTTTATTTTGATCTACCAAAAAGTCTTAAACATGGGGTAAGAAATTATTAAGAAATGATAATAATAAAACCAATTAATTACTCGACACATCAGGTCTCAATTAGTTTTCTATGTTTGATGTGAACACAGTACAGCAATTAAACAAATTACCCCTTGAAACCTGAAGCTTCTCGAGCCCCTTAGGGTCTGGGGCTCTGGCACATTTGCTCTTTTTGTCAGGTTGATTTTGTGGCTCGCTCATGCTCTAAACTCGTGAAGTCATCATTGACGTCAAGCCTCATCATACATAAAAACAATCTTGTCACAGATAATCACACACCCACCACTGACTCATTCAAGTTCCTTAGCATTTATTTTCACAAATGATAGCGTAAAATAAGACCGGAATGATGGAACAGGCTGCTGCTCATATACTGACATCATCTTCATTAAATTCAACATATTAGCTTCACTGAATCAGTTTCCTGTGAAATCTTGACAATAATTCAAGTCATTTCTTATGAACTGCAAAGCCCAGACGTCATCATATCCTAAAGATAATAGTTCCCTTTTGTCACACACAAGAGCAGAATTACTTGTGAAACCAGGAGTCTGCAGAAGTAGTTTGGGAGGCTGAACCTTTCATTTTCAGGCTCTTCTCCTTTGGAACAACTTTCCAGTTTGGACCCAGGAGGCATACGCACTCTCTACTTTAAGACGAAGCTTTAACTTTCCTCTTCATTAAGCCAGTATATTTTGTGCTGGCTCATGCTGTATGCAGCCATGTCCCTTACAAGTTATTAACCCTTGTGACTTCCCTGGACTTTTGCTGCTCTTTTGTCTCCCAGGTTTTTGTGGATTGGTGGTGCGTACCAACCGTTACTGTGGAACTGCTTGGCCCTGTTACTTTTGATATTATTAGTTATAGTTCTTTAAACTATCCATTTTCTTAACATTTTGAGATTTCATTATTGCATTATTTCATCATACCATTATCCATAATTATCAGGCAATCCCCTCGGTGGTTTTAATCGTGGTTAATCTCAGCCTCTATTGTGACTTAGCATCAATTCATTTTTACTACCACTAAATACCGATATAAAAATTCAGCAATCTTGGCAAGGAAGAGCTAGCATCTTTAGATGGATGAATGGATTGACTGGAGGCTGTGGCTCAGAGTTGGTCGTCTCCTAACCGGAAGGTTGGGGCACCTGCAGCGACATGTTCTATGTGTCCTTGGGCAAGACACCTTACCCAAATTTTCTCCCACTGCTTCGACGGCGGTGTTTGAATGTGTATGAATGGGTTTGAATTTGTAGGTATGACCTGTGGTGTAAAAGCGCTTTGAGAAGTCAGAATACTAGAAAAGCTGGATAGATGGATATATGAATGCATCGCACAGAATTTCAACAGACTAAAACACATACGTTTATGCTGTAACTATACTTTCTATATTTCCATGTTGCTAGGATTAGGTCCCTTTATTTTCACAGTTGTACTACAAAGGTCCCTGCCTTCATGGAAGTAATCAGCCATAAGCAGAGCCAATTCAGCACCCTACCTCACATTAATTTGCACGTTTTCATTCACCGCAACAACAGACAGCAGTAGCCTGTTTGCTCTAGTTTCTCTTGTTGGCTAATCAAAGCTGCATGGCATAGTCACACTACTTTGCTGTGTGCCACTGAGCTGCTTCATTTCAGCCGGAGAAAACTGCCAATGTTACCAGGCCTTCAGGGCTGTGATGCTTTTAGAAACTAGGTTGAGAGAGTTACTCATGAGTTGGCCTTTGGAGAGCTACATTATGAAATAAGGTGGTTTAGTTAACCTGTCTCCAGACTGCAATGAAAGAAGCTATATGAGCTCACTGCTGATGACAGGGTGTTTTCATTTGTTTAAATGTTGTCAGCTAGATAAGGAATTGACATGCTCGTTAAGAGCAGCAGTATCATGGTTTTCTTCAAAGATGTTTGGAGGATGAAAAAGAGGCTCACACTGAGTCAGAGTTTTGCCTTGGGGGCACAACAAAGCACCAGGCCCGGTCTTGTGTCTGTTTCATGCTAGCATTGAATAAACAGCTTTGCCTCCTACCACACTAACAAAAATAGCTAGCATGCTAGCACACTAACACCAAGACCAGCCACTAAGAGGCATAGGAGGATGGATTAGTTTAGTACCCATAAGCAAGTCCTATCTCACAACACAGTTTTACGAAAAAAAATGGGTCAGATGGTGGTTCAAACACTGCTCTGTAGCCTTAGGTTGTTATGAGCAAACAAAAGATGAGAGGACATTGTAATCTAGCATGGTGCTACCATGGATTTTAAAAGGTGAAGTTAGCTCAGAAAGGCACCTCAGCACAAAACAGTGATCGTTAAAGACAAAAATAATAATATATTAGGTGAGAGATGATCAATTAATTTCCTTGAGTTAAAGTCATATTGTTTAATTTGACTGGTTTTGGTCCAGGTACGTGAATGAGAAAATCAATTGCACCAATTTCTCTTGAAAATACAGGAGCCTAATTTTAAGTCTCAGTAATTCCAACGGATTCCATGAAATGGCCAGAAACAGGCCAAGTGGTATGCCACGCCTTACATGAAATTCAAATCTCTGATGTCCAACAGGTAACTGTCTAAAGAGCATGGCTGCAACATACAGAATAGATAAAAAAAATAATACATAGACGTGTGTGAGCACCCAGCCCCCATGCACAAGGTCTGTGCCTCAGTCAAGTTGCAATCTCAGCACAGCTCTCTGACAGCCTTTGGTTGTCAAGACGATGATGAGGTCAGCGGTTTGGGGGCGGAGTTTGATCCTGATTGACAAAGACAGTCCTGACATAATCTCTACCAGTCAACCAGCCTCCCACTAGGCCCTCTGTGTTTGAGTATGTGTGTGTGTGTGTGTGTCTATGTGTGTGCATGGTTGAGATGAAGACAGACAGCGTGAAGGCATGTCTTTTGTGATTGTGTATGTGCATGCGTGCATCAAGCGTGTGTGTGTGTAAAAGGGAGACATAGAAAAAGAAAGTGAGATTGAGAGAGAGTTCTGTGTCTAATGCATATTTAAGGAAAGGAGAGAAACTGACAAAACTAGGAGAGATATTTTTACTTATTTATCTTATATACAAGTTTGTGCGTCCGTGCAAGGCATTGTATGCGTTTTTTTCTTGGGATTAAGCGAAACTGACATGGAGTAGAGGGATAGATATCAAACAAGAGTTTCTGTCAACCCTCTGTGAGAACCCATCTTAAAGGGGATTCACTCTTTCTGTCGGTCCTGTGCAAATACATGGTCTTTTTTACAGAATAGGACCGATTATGAAAAGTTTTTAGGCTTCAATATGTGGGACTCTTCAATTTGAAGTGTCTTCTGTTGCAGTGTCACACATAAAGAGATTATTACCATGTTGGAAAACAACTAAGGCCAACTACCCAGAGTGTCTTTGGAGATGCAGGCTCCAAGGGGAATCACTTCTAGCATGATAAAGCCAGAGATGACAGGAGGGGGGGAGTGACTGAAGGCAAGTAGGTTTATGGGAAATGTCTTAATTTAATAAAGCAGCAATAATCTCCACTGTAGCCTATTTGGTTCTGAGTATTACATCATGGGAATGTAATTAATCTGAGCCTTCTTATTGGTTCAAGGATACCCGAAGAAGAGCCTATTTCATAACAGACATTCACAGAAAAAGAAGAGCATAAAATGTTGTCCGTTTGAAATTAGATTAGAATAAATGCTAGTTGTCCGAGAGGCCGGGCTCAGACACCGTGCCTTGAGCACAGTCCTGCATATGGGCGGTTGTGGCTCAGAGGTAGAGCATGCATGTGTGCATGCATATGTGTTTCTTTATAAATGCTGACACAGAGCTGTATTATTCACTGGATGGAGATCAGTTTGACCTCCACAATGACCTGTTTACTCAGACTGTACACATCCTTTGGGGCACACACACACACCCACAAATACACTACGCTGATTTGTCTGATACAGGGGAACAAATGTACAACTCTGATGATATACAGGGTCTGCTGTCCTGAGTAAATGTTTGTGTGTGAGTGTGTGTGCACGTGTGTACATGAGTTTTGAG
Organism: Labrus mixtus; assembly: GCF_963584025.1. Classification (NCBI taxonomy): domain Eukaryota; kingdom Metazoa; phylum Chordata; class Actinopteri; order Labriformes; family Labridae; genus Labrus; species Labrus mixtus. The sequence goes on from NC_083621.1 coordinate 22,394,257, forward strand.
TGTTTGCAGTTCGGTTCATTGATAGCTAATACAAACCCTGTGTGTTCTCAGCAGATCAATATTGACACTCAAACAGGCTCGAGGAGACAAGAACGCTCTCTTCTCTTTTACTCATCGCTCTTTCCTTTCACACCTTCTCTCTTTATCTATTCCTCCCAGCTTTCCTTCTGTCTGCCTCCAGTCTGTCTTTACATTTGTCAGCTCTCCATTTCCCCTTTTTTTTTTTCCAGTGCCTTATTTTTCTGTCCTAGTCCTGATTACTTCTTTGTTTCTCCCTCTTGTGCTTTATCCTACAGCTTTATTTTCTTCTGAATATCCTCCTTCACCATCACCACCTTTTCATAGTCCATTTTTCCATCCGACCATGTCTGTCATTAGCATTGAAAAATGACGCTAATATTTATGTGTTTTAAGCTTTGTGTGTGATAACAAATGAAGGAAAGCAAATAAGGAGCAATTAGGAATGATGGCAGTAGCAGATATTTAATTAGGCTATTTTTTATTTTATTTCAAGCACTTTTTGTATCTTATTTTGAAGGATAGGGTGTGAAGAGATGAGATAATATCTTTATCTTAAATCAAAATAAATAAACCAGTGTGTGGCTTCAACAGGGTCAAAAAAGTTGTCATTACGGGCTTTTTTTCTTAATCACTCTTTTGTGGATTTACGCCCCTGCCCCTCTTTAAATCTCTGCATGCCCCAGTGGATAATTACTGGGATTATATGTTTCCATAATCCATAACCCTAACCCTAAATTAATAGTGTGAACACCCAGTGGGCTGGCTATGTTGCTCCGCCTTGAAACCAGCAGCAGAAGTAGTACCAGAGCTGAGATGGCCTCTCTACATACTATATAGAAAATCGAGGGAAAGGGCCGGCAGTTTACAATTTCAAGACATGTTATATTTGTGACCCCGCCCCCACACAATGTAAAGAACTAGTCTGCGGCTGACATACAAAAACAGAAGATGAAATCAACAAGGAGCAACTTACCCTCCAACTAACCCAGAAATATTTACACATCCAAATCAAAGGATCATTATGACTATGTAGAAAGCAATGACACTAGCCGACATCTATGGCATTTCCAAACTGTGGAAAGCTGTCATGCTCTGTGCATTGGGATGAAACAAAAACTATACAAACCCTATTAAGCAGAATTTGCAGGATATCTGTATGAAAACCCCTTCCAATACAGATACTAAAATTAAGTACTTCATGAATAATTTTTCTGATTTGATTTTTGAATTCTGGGTTGAGATACTAACATCTTCAATAGTGTTTGTCTTTACAAGCCCTTAACCAACATGTGATACACTTACAGGATCCCATCACTGCAGGTCAACTGAATGTTTCTAAGAGATGGTTGTCTGGTGTGGTTAAAGAAGCCCGAGGGCCTGATGCTCAGTAAAAACTTTTCCCTAAAGCAAGAAGAAACTCAATGCTTAAGAAAATAAGACATATTTTAGACTGGTGAATCCTGGCAGTGAACTTTGTTAAAGCCTCTCAGGAAGGAAGCATAGATGGTTTTATCTCATTCCTGAGGCTGCATTTGTGTTCACGTTGAAGCATAAAAGGATCATAACACACTTGATAAGTGTGAATGATGAATGAAATATACTAAAATGACTGCTCAACCTTTGGTTCATCTTTTTACAATTGAAGAAAAAGTAATAATCCAGTGCAGGCAATTGTCAGGCCTGACTGATTTCCCCATGAACTTTACAAAATGCACTGAGAAGAAATAAGACAATGCTGCTTTTATATGATGTGTACCTCTTCCTTCTGATGTGTTATATGAGGTGTACCTTTTCCTTCTGGCTTCAGTGGGCCTGTAATATTAAATCTACGCTAGGCCTGTGTTTTTTTAACCAGGCTGTAAACATGTTCATTTCTGCTTTTTTGAATGGGTGTGTATGTGACTTCCCATGCTTCTGCAGCCAGCCTCTAGTGGACACTCGACGAACTGCAGGATGTTGCACTTCTGCATCAGCTTAATTTTTTTTTAACACCTGAGGCTGCTGCTTGGTTTTTTTTTACTCTGCTCTATGATGTTATGCTAATACTCATTATATAACTGTAATGACACACTAAACTAATCTCTTTTTGACTACATGTGAGGTATGTGAGGCAGGGAGCAGAAAAAAGCTAAAGTTAAATGCTGAAGTGCACAGCTACTTCTCTCACTACGCTGTGAGATGACCCAGAGCTGATAAGGATCCATTAGTGAAGACGTCATGAGGTCTGGCTGAGAGTAGCCCACAGACACGTCGCAGTCAAAGGTAGTCATCATCAAACATGACAAAACAAACAACATAGACGGGACTCCGCCACAAGTCAGGGCTCCAGAAAGATATTAGAAGAGAAAGATGCAAACATCGCTGTAAGGGTTAGAGATCACTTCCCCGTACACAGCAAGCTATTAATTGTTCCCGTGTTAAGGGAATGAAGAAAACTGAAACCACACGTGCTGAGGGGGAAAGGGACTGTTCATAAGCTTCCAGTATACGTGCTGAAGCAAACAAACAAAAAACAAGGTTTTGATGTAAATACAGCATGAAAAATGCAGCCTTTTCTCAGAGTTTGCAAGGAAAGGAGAAGGAGGAACAGTCCATTTTCCTACATGATAGAAGAAAAGTCAGAAGAAATCTCTTTCAGTCACTGGGAGGCATTTCTTCAAAGAGGCTTGGTAAGAAAAATGACGTGAGATAAAAGGAAGAAAAGCCTTAAAGGGAAAGAAGAGAGATCAGAGGAAGTAACTGTTCACAGGTCATTGTGGTGCTGTGATAGCTGCTGCAGCCGCTTCCTGTCTGCACTTCATCTCTGTGTACGTAGGCATTTATCTCTCTGAAATAGAAGAATGTACAGTATATGATGTGTTCTGAGTGTGTGCAATCCAGACGAGCCTTTCTGAGATCTCTGTAGTTCTCTGGTCAGGAGTGACTCAGTCCAAGACCTGGGTGGCACTTTAAAAAAGGAGACTAGGAAGAAGAGATATTTTCTTTTAGTTTTTGAGGCCGTTGGAAAACAGTAAAACCTTCACTTCAATTGTATATCACCAGATAACACAATTAAACTTCAGGGAAAATTGAGACATTGTTGCACTTGAGACCCTTAAATATAGCTTTGTGAAATTCACAACTTTCTTTTTACTTTTCTCACTTTTTTAGATAATTACTTTCACATTCTGGAAATTAACTAACGGATGAGTATTCATTTCAGAAGGGACATGAAAGACTCTGACGACCTTTTTTTTTCTAATTTCCACAAGTAATTGTGATTTATTTGTTCTGTAAATGATGTCTTAAAACAGCTGCAGGTGTAATAGCACAAAGGATAATTGAAGAGAAGAAAATATTTCTAATAGATCAAAGAAAGAATGTGACAAAGTCATAGCTTATATGCTCCTGCACTAAAAACATTGAAAGTGACAGCATGCATATCCAGTTACGTTTATGATGATGTCACACCACATGTACAGGTATTTGTGCATATCACGTCATCTACTGACTCCAAAAGGTAACATTGAGTTCTAACAATATTGATGCATCAAAACAAGCAGTATTGCTTTGGATGCCTGCGAGAATGCACTTGTCTCTAATAGTCAACTTAACGTGGAAGTCTGGAGAGATGACCGACTCTACCAACTGAGCCACAGCCGCCGTCACAGGAAGGCCGACCAAAGGTCACAGGAACACATTAGTGAAGTCATCTCAACACTCATCACTGATTAAATATCCTGCATCACAACATTCACAACCGTAAACTTAACATCCTGAAGTAGAAGAGGTGTTTTAAGTCACTTTATACAAATACGTGTTGTCCAGTGTAGTGTAGTTTGGTGCGTGTACTGCATCATAATTTTCCATAGAAAAAGTGTAAAATTAACATTATAAAGATGTTCAGTGACGTTCATGGGCACATGATTATTGCTTAGAGTTCTGCAGCATGGCTTAAAATCAGACAACATAAAAACTGCCAGGTTGCAAAAATGTTTCCACTTGTTTTTTTTCCCGTTTGATATGTTCTGTAGGCGTAAAACACTGGTACATATGTTTGTTCATTCATTTAAAGTTGCGAGTGTTGTTTCCACTGCTGCTGAAAACATTGTGGTGTTTTGAAACGTCTGTATCAGCATTATTATGAACTATGATGAACCAATCTAAGGCCACTGTCAACATATTGTATCACATCTTTATGCAGTTGTCACTCTGAATAGCGGTTAATACTTAAATATCAATCATCTCGGACAAAAATAGCATGTAGCGTAAGTATAAAATGTATATAGATGGATTTTCTCTCTAGCCTCCAGCCATGACTGACTTGAAGCGCCCTCGCTGATGTTTGAGATGCTTCTGCTGTCTTTGAGGCATCACGTCCATTTTTCAGGCTCTCAATCCTCTCCCTAGTCGTGAATATTAAATAACACATAGGTGGCAGAGGAGAGGAGAGCAGCTCTCAACCTGCCCTCTGCAACTGTCACACAATGTTTGAAAAATGACATGGTTCAACAGAGCGTTTGTGACCCTAATTATAGAGGAGCCTGGATGTACGTGTTGTTTAGGAAGTCTTTCAAACTTTTACAAGAACAGCAAAGTCAATAGGGAGACCCTGACATTGCCAGAGTGGTCTGATCCACAGAGTGACCTCCTCTCAGTGATCATCATAAAACACAAATGTCACCATCAAGCAGAAGTGAAGACTTTTCTATTAATTATCAGGATCAGATTTAGAGAACAAATGATGAGACATCCTGTTACTATGACTAAGTAAGTAGGCTAATTTAATATACTAACCTGGTCTATGTTTTTACATGTTGGCTTTGTAACAAAGCTTTTACTACATTGAACTGCAATTTAAATCCTGTTCGATATAAATTCATACCTGACATATTTATAGAAATAATTTTGGGTATCAAAGATTGAATGTTTAAAATTGCGATTAATTGCTGAATTTGAATAGTTAATAACGATTAATCAAATGTTTTATTGCATGTTTGAGATAACATTATTTTGGATTTCAAAATAGATTTGTCATGCTTTTATCGGCGCTATCTGTGGAAACGCAATGATTGACTAGAGAGGCAGAGAACCGCGGTGTAGTGCGTGGAGCTGACCGACCATGGCGCCCATGGAGTATGTGGAAATTGGGGGTAAGTCAGCTTCACCTTACACAACAGCCCTAGGTAAACTATATCCAACTTTCTCTTACCACAGTAAGTTTCATTTGATAGCTTGCCACATCGTGCCCATTCCCATGGAAACAAACTCTGAGACACCATGTGCTTGGCTCATGGGGAGGTGAAATGGCTTGCCATCAATTTGTGGCTGGTTGGCCTTTTGGAATGCACCACAGGCCCTCCTGTGACAATGTTTGTCTCCCTGCCTGAAACCAAAGTAGAATAGGTATTTCTATTCAGATATGGGTTTCTGGAGAATTTGAACTATGATGCAGTACATGTTGGGGCTCTTTGTGAATTGATCGTAATGCCCCAGCAGGGAGGTTGCACTGTCTCAGATACGACAGCTGAAGAGAGACAGGACATGTTGAGAGGATAGATTTGGGGATGATATATATCAAAGGGCCCAGGTCATATTTGAACCCACGGCCGCTGTGACCAGGACTATTGTCTCTGTACATGGGACGGGCATCACTTCTGCTGGCCTATATGGTGTTGCCATCCGTCAAAAATAGTCCAAAACCAACCTAATGGTCCATCAAAGGAAGCTTAACACCCAGTTTAATTATTCCACAAACTAGGTCTACACCAGAACTCAAAGTTTGCCACCTCTAAATCATTCTCTGTCAATGCATCCAACAGCATTGCTGTCAATAGTGGGAATCAAACAACTATGTGTTGAGTGAGTGTAAAAGAAAGGTGGCTCTACACACATCACCAATAACAGCATCAAGATCATTTGTGTCAGACTATGTCTACATAATTGTAGTGTAATACTTTTTCTATGCAATTTTTATTTTGCATATCTTGTTTACTTGTTTATGATTTTTTTTTAAACTTTTGGGTGTTTTGCCTGTTTAATACCAAAAAAAATAATATTCAATGTTTTATTCATGGCATTTTCATAAAAACTCTCATTTTCTTGTATGAATGCATATTACTATTTTACTCGTTTCTGCTGTCAGGGCTCAAAAAACCATTCACTGCTCCAAGTACATTGTTTATCAAACAGGTGTATGTTTATATTCATCTATTCTGACAGCTGTTATTAACTCAACCACTGACCCTTAGTGTTCTACCCCTCTTGCATTATTATTCTTTTGACTCCTGTCCACATTTTCCCTCCATCAGTAGTACTTTTAAGTTGACCTCTTAGACCCCAGTTTTCCATTTAACTGATGTGGAAAATGGCATTCTGAGGAGATTTCATTAATGCTTTCTCATGCATCCTACAATTTAGTTGAGTTATTTCTCATCAGCCCCAATCAATGGTTGAAGTGAGATATTTTCAGATGTAAGCTGCATAAAAAATGATTTCATACAACGCTGCACTGGACGCTAAAGAGGTAGAATATTGAGTGGAAATTGGATCTTAAAAATAATTCACACCTGCCAACTGTTTGTAACTGTTTCAGAGGTTAATATAATGTAGTTCTACAGTTATACATAATAGGATGTTTCTTTCTGTAAAAACACTGAGGTGTGTGGGATATTGAAAGTAAACAAAGAAGTGAATAAATGCTCAACTGAATGTTGTGCTGCTGCTTTAAAAAAGTGTTAGAGCAGGTCGTCTCTCAACCTGAAGGTTGTGGGTTCGATCCCCAGCTCCTGCAGCCACATGTCCGATGTGTCTTTCGGCAAGACCATTAACCCCAAGTTGCACGCCCAGCTTTGTCTACACTGTATGAACGTGTATGAATGGGATTAGTTACTTTTGATGGTTCACTTTACATAGCAGCCTCTACCATCAGTGTGTGAATGTGTAGGTGTGACCTGCAGTGTAAATGTCTTTGAGCAGTCAGAAGTCTAGAAAAGCGAAGCTCAAGTCCATTTACCAACATACAACAACAATGCCAATGCCAGTCCTAAGGGATACTACAGTGTGTGCGTGTGTGTGTATTTTTGTGTGATATCTATAAATGAACAGCCAACGTTTGAGTTGAATCTGCTGTTTGTGTGTATGTGTTGTAAAAAGCCAGTGGCTATTGCATTCCATACCACAGGGTCAGAAACATTAGCATGCCTTCTGGCTAGCGGCAAATAGCACATGTATGAGTCAGGGAAGCTATTCACTGACACTCACCGTACTGTGATTTGAAACCAACATGTGTGAAAAGAGGTGGTTGCCAGGTCGTGCTAAAAATTGCACACTTACCAATAGAGGAAAATGATGGAACTTATGTGTGTGTGTGTGTGTGTGTGTGTGTGTGTGTGTGTGTGTGTGTGTTGTTTCGGTGGGAACACACATCCCTGTTAGTTTTCATCATCATGGCAGTTTAATATATTCATAATATATAATTGGACATGTCATATTGATGTTATGCTGTGATGGAAATGTGGGATCATCCAAAATAGGACGAAGTGACACCACACAGCTTTAGAGTCAAGATAGCAAGGAAATGTTAAAACTGTCTTTTTATCCCACACCTACATGTTTCTATTTTTAAAGCAGACAGAAAAATTAAAGAAATGCCTTTTTTAACCACTGCCATGAAAAATAATACATACTTTTAGATATTAATTTCTCCAATTTTTATTTAACTCTGTTATTTAATTAATTGTTGATAGAGATTATCCATTCATGCATTCACTATTTTCAAGCTTCCATGGAAATTTGAATAAAAGGACGAACACCAGGACAAATCAATAAATCTTGTCTGTGAACTACATGATGCTACATCAGATCTGGGTTCAACTCTGAAAACGAAGATCTCTGCTCTAAAATCAGCTGTGTGTGTGTGTGTGTGTGTGTGTGTGTGTGTGTGACACTGCATTGGCTGTTGCATGCCAAAGGGATTGCATGTCACAGCTAACAGTCAATGCATGAGTGAATATCAGTGGCTTTTAAAGGCAGGATTTAACAACAGACCCTTCAAGCTTATAGACTGTGATGAATAACTTGGGTTTCTCAAAGAATAAAGATTTAGCCCCATCGGCCCAAGGCTGATTTGATGTGTGTGTCATGTGACCAAGTGGAAATTGGCAGGAAGAGTTATTGATAATGAGGGGCGCGGCTGATCAGTCTGAGAGGCTCGCTGGTTAGTGGTTTATCAGGTGGCTAAATTCCCACCTCAGCATCAGCTCTTTCCCAATTACAAGGTTGACTGAGGTTGCCTCAAGGCAAGGAGGTTCCTTGTTCGAATCCCCATCGGACAGGAAGGAGCGTCTCTGTGTGGAGTTTACATGTTCTCCCTGTGCATGTGTGGGTTCTCTCTGGATACTCTGGCTTCCTCCCACAGTCCAAAGACATACTCGTTAGGTTGAGTGTTGACTCAACATTGCCCATAGGTGTGAATGTGAGTGTGGTTGGTTGTCTCTATATGTCAGTCCTGTGATTGACTGGCAAACAGCTCAGGATGAACCCTGCCTCTTGCCCAATGACAGCTGGGATCAGCTACAGCCCCCCGTATAGATGGATGGACAGATGGATGGATGTATTAAGCATGCAAAATGAATTTTTCTCCATCCAGGAAGATTTGATTTCTCACGAGTAACTGCAGTAGTCTTCTGTTCCTCTTTTTCCAGCTGTTGCAAACTTTAATGTGATCGTGTGTTCAACTTTGCTGACGAGTTAGACAGCAGCAGATGGTGGGAGTCAGAGCACATCACTATAACAGAAAGTTTTGAAGTGACATCACAACCTCTTGTCAGCCATATCGGAGACTCCTCAGCTCTGTTACTTTGACTTCAGTACTGTATGAAAATGACATTTACATTCTGTGCTGATGTGGAGTACAATGACTCATGCTACAACTGCTGTTGGCAGCTTTGCAGCATGCAAATAAAAAGAGAAGAAAATACAATAATAAATAGATTAAGAATTTTTAAAAAGAGTCCTTTGTTTTTCCTGGAAAAAACTGGTAATTTATTGTGCATCAGATTGAAAGGCAGCAAACAGTAACACCATTATCATTCACTTTTTATTCATCACTTAGAATCAAATCTGCTTTGAATATACTCCTTAGGGTGGGTTGGATTTTTTGTTTAGTAAAGCCTTTATTCTTCCACAAAGGTAACAAATATCTTTCTAAAGGGGATAAAGTTTTACAATTCAACTAGTGACTTGTGCACTCAAACACTGAATTGTGATTTGGAGCCGATCCTTACAGAATAGATATGCATGTATTATATCCACATTTTTCAGTACTACACGTTTTTGGTAGTGAAGCATATGGTGGCCGACAAGAGTAACCGACCTGCAATGGCTGAAAAGACATCGGGGAAACAACTACATTCATTTGTTTATCATTTTTAATTCTGTTGTACATTTTCCTTAATGTCTTGTGATTGACTGGAAACCACTCCAGGGTGTACCCCGCCTCTCGCCCAATGACAGCTAGGATCGGTTCCAGCCCCCCGTGATCCCGAATGGGAAAAGCAGTAAAGATAATGGATGGACGGAAGAATGGATGGGTTTTCCCTAATGTACGTTGTTTGGGTCATGCAGGTTGATCGCCCTTGTGACCACAGTTGAAGCAACAGTCCAAGAGAACTAGTGACACTAACCACCTTTTCCTTTTATCTTTGTTCCCAAAAGGACCAGTAATGTGACTATTGTTTGTGCCTTAGTGCAACTTTAATCTCTGTGGCCGGGCATATATACGATTGTTAACATGTTGCAATGGATTGTCAACTCACACTGTACAAGTGAATCACTTACGACACACTACAAAGCTCATGATTATACTCTCACACTGCAGGGTCTGTTCATATGGCATCATTACAAACACCGCCAAAAAACACTCCCACTCTCTCTCAGGCGTTCACACATTCAGCATCACCAACAAACACAATTTACTGTCGCTAGCAAGCTAAACCATAGCTCTTAACCTATTCTCTGACAGCTCAAGGTCCTCAGTTATTTTCCTGCCAACGTTTCTCTTGTAATATCATTCCTGATAAGAGGCATTAGACACAGTAAACAGTCACGTCTGCACCTGTCATGGTGCTTTCAGAAGCTCTCTGGCATTTTGCACAGGCACAATCGGGAAAAACAGCCCTGAAGGTATGGAATCGGCTCATGGCTAAGCTTTCACTCTGCGAAAATATGCAAGCCTGATCTGCCCTTGTATATTGCACGACAAAGGATTGAGGTGGAATTCATCTGACTTCAAAATCAGTTGTCCGGTCAAAAATGGGCCACATTTATGAAAACACAATCTGTACTCAGACCTTCCTTTCAATCTGCTGTGGAAAATAATTTCCCCTTGGGGACAATAAAGTCTAAAGTCTTCGTGCCTCATGGAACTGTCCCGGCTCTGCTCTGTTACAGTGTGTGGCAGTCCCCATTGATGACAGACTGAGATCTATGACATCACTGATAGACTGACTCAAGAGACCTTGGCATGATGCATGGGCCTCTCTGCGTGTGTGTATGCATGCGTTTGTCTGTGTTTGTACCAGTGTGTGCGTGAAAGTCTACGCAGAGGCTAATTCATAATGATGACAGGAAATATTCCATCATTTCTTTACACTCCGTCATCTCGTCCAAACAGCAGGGAGGAGAGAGAGAGGCCGGAGGAAACAGACGGGAGAGAGACGCAGAGTGGCTTAGATTGAAGGAGATGAAGTTGGAGCGAGACGGAGGCAGACAGGGATGGAAACAGGAAGATGAAGCACGGGCCAAAAGAGGAGATGAGCATGCTAATTCAACTCTGTCACAACTGTGTCTCCAGGAATAATGAGCACATTTATAACGTGCCAGTCATCTTACACCAACAATTACAGTCCGTCCATTATTTGTCTTTTCGTCAAAGTAGGGAAGTCAGAGTCAGCCAGACACGGCAGGGAAACTTTACTCTTTTATTGGGATCAGTTCAATCTGACGCTTTTGTGAATCACATGGCTGATCCAGCTAATTTAATGACACGATGCTTAACACTAATGAGATAGAGTTAATTAAAACACATTCAAAATGTTATTATTTTAAAGGGCCATTTATGTCATGAAATTTAAGAGGACTCCAGATCAGAATGGATATGATGCAGGGAAGGACTTAGGGCAAACTTACACAATGCAAAGTTGTCCCGTACCATTCTTAAGCACCTTTGTCCCCCCTCCCCATTCCCCCACTGGCCTGTACTCACACTGCTCCAGGATTAACTGGGCCTAAGCACAGTTAACTCTTGTACATTAAGTTGACTCTTGGATATGAAAGCACTGACTGGACTGTGTGCTACATGTTCTTTGTTACTGATTCTGTGGTAGTGGGGGCTATAGTGTTCGTTGTGGGTGTGGTGGGCGGCATGTTGTAATTCTAATCTGGCCCTGCTGACATGAAAGTGGTATTATTCTTCTTAACACTCAAATCTGTTCCCCTGACCTCTGACCTCTGACTTTTGGTGCTCTGGTTCTTTGACGAATGAATAAAGAGAGATTTTATCTGGAAAAAAATACATTTTCTCCAGTCAAGAAATGACGAGTGAACTAACCAGGATATAAAATAAAGATTATTCTACTCATAAACAAACTGTAATTGGTTTAGTATAATAGTTTATGAACTATTAAAAACGAGAAATAATAAAAAAGATACTGTTAGCGCACAAAGTGTTCTGCAGGTTAAAGAATAACTTGTCAAAGATGATTTACTGAGCACTACAAAGTAAGACATTTGCATGCCGCAGAGTGCATCTGTGTGGGAGGAAAAAGTAGCAAACTAGAAAACTAAATTACAACACGCAACAGATGCAACATTTAAACATTGTATTTCCATCTGCTCTTCCTTTTTACTGCTTTGGAAAACAACAGATTTGTAGTACATATAACAAAGCATTCATTAGTAAACACAATCAGAAGGTTGTTTTCATTCTCAGGTGACTCTCTGCTGAGGTTGATTGACAGATTTCGAAGATTAAACATCGTTATTGGTGCACACAACATTAAGAGTGTGAAGGAAACAATGGATTTGTTACTCACTGATCATCTAAATCCCATATGATCACAGCATGACAACTCATCATCCCTGCCCACTGTGATGTGCACTGGTATTGGCAGGTATGTGGTGTTTTGTTTATGTTTATATGAGACAGAGTGAGAAATCACAGTGAGATGGGTGGAAAAATAATGCAATAATTGTACACACTCTAGACGTCTGAAAATGTCTTTCTTGAAATAACTTTCAGGTACAGCTGCTGTTGCAGCTTGATGTTTCACCCCAACTTTATTGGGACTTTGTCTTTTTGTTTTTTTTGCCAAAGTTCCTGTGTGAGCTTCAATGTAAATGGTAATTGGACTTGAGCTTATATAGTGCTTTTCTAGTCTTCTGACTTCTTAAAGCGCCTTTACACTGCATGTCACACCTACACATTCACACCCTGATGGTATTGGTCTCTATGTAGTATCATGCATCAGAAGTAACTAATCCCATTCATACACCGCCACCGAAGCAGGGGGAGCATTTCAGGGTTAAGTGTATTGTCCAAGGACACATCAGACATGTTGCCCAGCTGGGGACCTCGAGCTTCCGGTTGAGACGTGACGACTCTACCAACTGAGCCACAGCCGCCCAGCAAGTTTAAGTAAGTAAGTAAATTCACTGTGGGTGCCAGTGAGCGACTTGTACAACCTCCGCCTGACACCGAGCCACCACCATCGGACTGTGTCGACCACTTCTGTCCTCATTCATGCACGGCCTGCTTCAAACTTCCAACAACTACTTGATCATATATTATCTTAGTAAAGTATATTTTTCTAAACAGTTATGGTGAGTTTCTGTCCTATACGTTTAGGTTCATTAAGCTCCTTTGGTACATTTAAGTTTGTGTAGATTTTGGCGCCCCAATGTGGACAAATCAGTCCCTCTTATCTCTTTGCTGATTTTGTCCGTTACATGTCCTGCCGCAGGGGTTTTAAACATGAAAAACAACTATAAAATCAACTTTTGTGCTTATTGTCTTGTTTGTGAATCTCATATGGAGGCATCAGCATTAATTTCATAACCAGTGAGAAACTCCTCACAGGAGCTTTAAGTATTTTCATACTTGTTTTTTCACTCCGTATTATAAGCTGACACTGAAACTTTGCAGAGGAATGTTTTTTTAGTCTCTATTTGAAAGTGTTTTTCAGTGTTGTCTCCTTAGTGGATCCTACTGCTCTACTGAGAATGTGATGCTCATATTAATGACTGGTTAAATAATTTAAGAGCTGTTAATCTTACTTTGGCAGAACACCAAATTCAAACAAGCTGACAGAGCCTCAGAGAAGTTCTGCAACAAGCAGCTGCAGCTTGTTGGTGTTTGCCATCCTCATTAAACTTGCATGAAGTTATCCCTGTTTGCTATGAGTGAACTCTAATCAGATGTATTTTGGACAAAAGTGTCGAGTAAACTCTTAAAAAGATGTGTAAACTGTATTCATTTACATGACATCAATGCTGCCGCTCTGATAGGCCGCATCGTCCGCTTTTCTTTGAACACAGGAAATAGTTTTTCACTGAGCAGAGGAATTCAAACTGCATGTCAATAAGTCATTCGTGTTCCTGTATCTAACACTAACGGATGCAGATACTGATTTATGCACTCAGGAGGGTGCAGCACATTCTTATTTGGGTCACATGCAGCAAAAAAGTAATTTCTTTCCTTTTTCGGGTCAGCCATGCGATATTTCAGATTATATCTTCCTGATTGATATGATTTGTTTCAATTATGCGGTATTGATTGTATAACATGACAGGAGATTTGTCAAGACGTGACCCAACACACACTAAAACAAACACACAATGAATACACACACATGCATAAGGCTATCCAACAGATGGGGATAATGTAAGATCTCTGCAAGATGTTCAATAACCTTCATCCCTTTTTCTTTTGTTTCTTCCTCCTTTTTTGTACCTCCATTCTCAGGCTGTGTTCAGACTGGTATCGCTACATGTGGTTTCATTCGTAGCCATCTAATTCATTATAATGCACTGTTATGGATACCTGTGAAGTACTAATGAAATGGGGTTCAGCAAAAACTAAAAACTAAAATTTAGAATCACACAAACAGCTAAATGCAATAGTTTACTTTGGCTAATTTTTCAACAATTCATTCTAACATGATGAGGTGTTGCACTGCACTTATAAGTACAACACATCCAGGATGGTTGTTACAATCATAGGGTGCTTTTTCTAACATGCACAAATCTCCTGATCATTTCTTGTCATTTTTCGGGGTTAGCTGCATGTTTGAGCTCGAAGACTTTTCGGGATTCTTCCCGCCAGCCTTCTTATTAAACTTTAACATGAAGTCAGGGGTAAGTCGATGTGTTAACAGCAGGAAAGAGCAGACAGGGGATGATGTTGTTCATTTAATGCAACCGGTGTGATCGTCTTGCATGTGGTGAAGCTGTTTCATACTCTTTTCTGCTTGCAGGTTTATTCTGTGTTGTGGTACTTGAAATCGAACTTGGTCTCACCGGTCTCAAGACCACTTTTTGAAGGTCCTGGTCTCGGAGTTGAAAGCACTTTTAATCAGTCTTGCCTCGGTCTCAGGCGAGTTGGACTCCGGATTAGGTTTAATTAAAGTTCATGCATGTATTCTTACTCAGCTGCTTTAACAATGTATCCTCACTGTGAGCTGGACATTTCTTCCACATACTTTGGCTTGGTGTGAATTTGAGCGTCAGGCCTTTTTTTCACACAGCCAAAATCTTCCACAAATCGCTTCTAAAGATGGAAATAGTTATAGCTTGATGATAGAGGGACTGCTAACAGGGCTAGTTGATGAGTTAGTAGAGGGGAGGAAGCTAACCATCATTGTGCACAATTTATTCAAAGATCATGTGTGATTATAACAAATATCTCCAAACTATCTGAAAGTTTTTACTATGACCTATAGGCTAGTGAATGGTTTATTTTCATTAGAATATAAAGTTGATTGATAGAGCAAACCCAGATGTGGGAAACATTTTGGTCTTTGCTATGCTTTGGGCTCTGAGGGTAAAACATTTGGACAGATGTGTACTCCCTTCAGACAAAAACAGTCTGCAGCTCAGGATAATTAAAAAACATGATTACTATATTACAAGTGAAATCATGCCATCATTTAGCAACTGTGCTGAGGGGTTTGTTTATTTGTGTTGGGAAAAAAACCATTTTAAATCACCCAGCAAATAACACTTTTTTTTAATGCACTGCTTATGTCGCTGCCATTCATACACACTCTGTAGGTAACCCCTCTGCTCTTCCTCTTGCTCATTGAGGCCACATTTGAAGGGTGTATTTCAAAACAACTAGTAAATCCTTGTCATATTGCTTCTATAAAAATATATATATTTACTTGTGTAAGTTTGAGCCTTAGCCTATATACAATATGGACATGTTGTCTCCAATTGGTTTGTGAAAACGAGTTTTGAAGCCAAAGGATGGCGGCTGCCATATTAGAAATGTTGTCTGAAATCAACTCAATATCAATTTAATAAGTGACAAAGAGGTGGAAGCCTCCTATTAAACAGCTACTAAAGGTAAACTAGCCAGTAAACTCAGCCACACCCTTTTATCTCTTAGGCTTAATAAAATCCAAATGGATGAGTTATAAAAAAGAATCAACACCAACCATGTGTACCAATAAAGAAACAAGCTTTTGATACCAAATTCATTTTATGAACCCTGCTGTACCATTTTCTTTATTTCTGTTGTTAAAATGTGCATCGTAATGGGGATCCCTTGGCTTTTACAACCTCAAGAGGACACTCCAAAAACTGCAGTTTTTTGCACTTGACACTTGTGCACAATGGTTTGAGAAGCTCAAGCTGGCAGGGAGGGGGAGGAGTCAGCAGCCACACACTCTGAAGCTTGTCAACCATGCTGTTGGATACATAGAAGACATTTCACAGGTGAATAGACAATCAGACACAGACACACACTCACTCACACGCACACACACACACACACACACACACACACACACACACACACACACACACACACACAGGGAGGTTCCAAGGGAATGTCAAGAGTGAGAGAGAGAAAGGGAAACCGGTGAGAGAAATTCAGTCCTCATGTAAAAAAATCAACAAACACTTTCTCATCCCCTCTCCTTTTCTCTCTGTAATCGACAGCAGTTGAGAATCTCCAGGTAGTTACTCACCAGCTCTGCATGGCTGCCTACCAATTGGAATACCATTACAGTCAACGCACATACACACACAGGCATATACACACACAGATATGCTGTTACATACACACAGTGATGTTCAGCATTACAAACAAGTGTGTAATGGTAATAATGACGCACACATACACATGCAGGAATGTATGCTTATCAGAGTTGGGCATAGTTCTCATAGCAGCTAATTACGTTATTAATTAACTGAAAATTAACATTAATATGAATAGATCTGAGTTCTTAAGAGGGCATGATGACTTTAAAAAACTCTAAATTACACACACGTCTGTATTGAAAGTCCACATATAACAGAAACTTCTTTCATATATCATCACTGTCTTCTCTTTGGAAGTACATCCATGCGGATCAAGTAGCTTTTCACAATAAAAGCGTACAAGACAGAGAAGAGCTTTTTGGCTAGAAGTAAAAAAAAAAAAAAAAAAAATCTCAGGGTAGATGGATAAATTAACTTGAGCTTGTATAGTGCATTTCTAGTCTTCTGACTACTCAAAGCGCTTTGACACCGCAGCTCACACCTACACATTCACACACTGATGACAGAGGCTGCTGTGTAAATTAACCATCAGAAGTAACTAATCCCATTTGCACACATTTATAAACAGATAGGCAGGGGGAGCTGTTTGGGTTAAGTGTCTTGCCCGAGGACACATTGGACATGTAGCTGCAGGAGCTGGGGATCGAACCCCCGACCTTTTGGTTGAGAGAAGGCCAAGTCCAACAACTGAGCCACAGCCGCCCACAAGGTTGTTTGCATCATCATGTAAGAGCAGGGCTTGGACTCTAATGTAAACCAAATTTAATAGGAAATTAAAGGTTTTTAAATATACATCCATGTTAAAGATTCATAACTCGGCGCTGATAATTAACAATTAATTGATGAAGGCTGTGTGCCCAACTCTGCTGCCTATATGTTCACTTTTACACTCCTCCACACTGTAACAGAAAGAAAGAGAAAGCTCATCACCCTCCCCGTTAGTGTCAACTGTCATGCTACAGTCCTCTCTCTCCGTCATTCATTCTTTCTCTCCATCTGTCTTTTTAATGTCAGCAGTTACTGCGCATCTTCCCCCCCCCCCCCCCCCTCCCCCGTGCACTCGGACAGGCAGTGGATGAGATGGGGTCAGCGTGATTTGTTTCGCCCGCCATCATGCCGACGGACTTGGTTTGATTTGTATCACGGTCTGATCCTCTCACCACGCGATGGAGCGCGTTTGATTTGTGACTCGCTCTGTCTCTCTGTCTCGTCGCTGTTGTGTGTTTGATTTGTGCCACTCTCTGGCCCTCCTGCTCTGCACGGGGCCGAGAGGAGTCCGGGTGTCCTGTGGTAACTAAGCATCTCCATTTTCCTCTCCTATAGGTCAAAGATGAGTTCTTCATGCAGAATGGAATCAAATCAAACATAGCTTAAGAGAATTAACTGACTGGGATCCCTCCATCTGTCTGCCTGTCTACCTTCCAGATCTAAGACATTTGCATATTGCATTCCAACAGCTGACATTTTGATGACAAACTAACATTGTTTGCTGTCTCACTGCAGTCCGTGGATTAGATTTACTCTGCTTATAAAAGACAATGGCTGCTAAATGCCATATCTCTCTCTGACTAAGGTTGTGTGTGTGTATGTGCAGTTTTATGTGCACAGCCTGGTTATTGTCCATAACGACGCCTTTCTGTCTCCCGTACGTCTCCGCAAGAAAATTAAAACGTCAATCTCCCTTTGTCCTTTCCTCATTGTTCCTCCCACCCTCTCCATCCTTCTCCTGGTCATCCTTTTGCAGTAAACATGCAGACCTGTGTGCATTTGTTTGCTTTGAGCTAATGCTGCACTTATTTACCAACTACACTTATTCACTGTGACCTTTAAAGAGAGAGAGAGTTGATCTAATGAGGAGGACAGGGTGGCAGCTCAGAGATGGAGGGAGAAGAAGACGGAGGTGAGCGGAGGTGGTATGATTTCAGTCTTGCATGTGTGAATATATGTGAGCCTATTCTCATTCACTGACATTTAGCTGCCAAACACCAAATGTCTGACCAAACTCTGACTGCTTTTAGAAGCTAGAGGGGGCAGTCTGCTAATACTTGAGTACAATACACCCGTTGGTTTCTGCGATGGTGGTCGCCATTTTGGAAAAAGAGCTTTAAATCAATCTAGTAACAGAAAAGAAGAGGGAGTTGAGGGGGCCTAAGCGTTTTGGCAAACAGCTATAACGCTTCCACCTCGATTACTGAAACAGTGTCTTTACAGGTCTGCCAAAAAAATCAGTCAGACAACTGCAGCTGATCCAGAACGCTGCTGCTAGAGTCCTCACCAAAACCAAGAAAATGGATCACATCAGTCCAGTTCTGAGGTCTTTACACTGGCTCCCAGTCTGTCAGAGAATAGACTTTAAAATCCTGTTGCTGGTTTGTAAAGCGCTTAAAGGTTTAGGGCCAAAATACATGAGTGACCTCCTGATTAATTATGAACCATCCAGACCGCTCAGGTCGTCTGGGACAGGTCTGCTCTCTGTCCCCAGAGTCAGAACCAAACACAGAGAAGCAGCGTTCAGTTTCTGTGCTCCTTATATTTGGAACAAACTCCCAGAAAACTGCAGGTCTGCTGAAACTCTCAGCTCTTTTAAATCGAGGTTGAAGACACACCTGTTTGCAGCTGCCTTTCATTAAACAGCTTTAATAAGATTTTAAAATTTAACTCTGCACTGTAACTTTTAACTCTTTTTATATTTTTACTTTATTTATTTCAATTAATTTCATTTGAATTATTTTTATTTGAACATATGTTCAGATTTAATAATTTCAGTGATTTTTAAATGTTCTATTTTAATGTTTCTTTTCTTTCCTCTGTCATGATGCTTTTGATGTCTTGTGTGAAGCACTTTGAATTGTTGTTGAAATGTGCTCTATAAATAAACTTGCCTTGCCTTACCTTTCAATAAACTCCGCCACATCCCTAATTATGTAAACGTATGAATAACTTAAGCTGATTCAAATCAAAACAGATGAGATATTTTTTTTTAAATCAACTGCCGTATGAACCACTAACGGAAAAAGCTATACCAGATTTGTTTTGCACCAGGCTGCAAACATGTCTATTTCTGCTGATACATTGGTATTTTAATATGGAACCTAATGGGGATTAGTTGGCTTTTGCAATCAGCCCCAAGTGGACACTCAAGGAACTGCAGTTAGGGTTTCTGTTTGGGGTTTCTTTTTTCAACACTGGATGTTTAAGTCAGGTTTAAAATGTTCAGCCTCTGTCTGTAAACATTTATTCATCTTGTAAAGTATGGCAAGTTAGCTGTTAGTCATTAACCATCATTAATGTACAGAGAACTTTGACAACATGACTTTGACACTAAAGAAAAGTTAAAGAGAACTTTTCAACATGCTTGATGTTATCTGTCTAATAAGCGTTGATCCTAGATGTTGTCAAATGAAGCAATTTAGATCTCACTGTGTGCTGTATTGACTGAGATGATGAGTTATTCTGCTCATATGGTGGAAGTGCCTATATGTACCATGATGCATTGCACTCAAGCAGATGCCTTGGCTTTGTTTCGCTGCATTTCTTTGGCTTTATACCCTAGCACCGATAAATCAAACCAAATGTGTGAGGTATTGAGAACTTTGTCATTGTAAGCTTTACAATTCTCAATTTCATAGTAAAGTTGCTCGTTTGCAATCAATGCAGGCAAGAAATCCAAGAGGAAGTAGGCTACAGCTCTTTAGTCATGGACCATTACACTGTACAAGGTAAATAAAGATGCTGGTGCCTAAAACAATGAATGATCTGTTTCGGGGGTTTTTCGACAGAGGAATAAAACATGTACAAAACTTTGGTTAAATATCAGGGAACAATACATGCAAGAAGTTTCACAAATTTTGCAGAAAACCCCCACCCATGGCATTTAGGGCTAGATGAACGCTCAGTCTCCAGTTACAGTTTGGTTGAGTCATCTTCCCACCTGTTAAAAAAGTCAGTGCCCCTCTGTTTCCTCTATGAAAGCATCTACATTTGCTCTTTCTGCACAAAGTTCAACTTGTGATGATTAAGGAACACAACACTATGAGGATGGGTGCTGCTAACGGGTGTCAGCTTGGTTATAAAAATGGGTTTTCATATTTAGCATCTTGCACCATTACTGCAGTGGCACTAGAAGAATGTGGGGCCAGAGAGGAAATGCTTCAGCTGGACCCAATAATGTCGCTTCACTCTAGAAGACAAGGTGTCACACACACGCGCACACACACACGCGTGTGCACACACACGTACTGTTATATACACACAGGGATAATTAGAAGGTGTGAATAGAAGGCAGTAGGCAGGAAAAGGTAGTGAGAGGGAGATGGAGAGGTAATTGGTGCACCTGTCTGCAAGGGAAAAGACAGCTCTATCATGCGCACGCACACGCACACACACACACACACACACACACACACACACTGAGACACAAAGGGACACGTGTAGACAGAGACACTGACATGCCTGCATGGACATACACCAAAAATTGTGAGTAGCCTATGTGTGGGGGTTGGAGAGACAGAGACACAAAACCCCTTGAACCATTATCGAATAGTTCCCACTTTGGCAGCCCAATGACAGCCCAAAGCCAAACTTCGTTCTTTTTAAAATAGTTTGTCTGCCAGTGTTGCGAAATATTCCGTAAACTTTCTTAGTTTTGATTTCTTATAGACCCATTGCAAGTCAACAGCAACTTTAGTTTTACAACATAGACTTAATGATGAACTTGTGTTTTTGAAAGAGAGCTACTAATTCTGGATCTTTGAGTTTGTAAAGATACTTATTTCACTTACAACAGATTAACCACCTCCACCATCTCCCTACTCTGATTTGGGGTGTTTACTCTTTTAGTAATAATCCAACCCGACTCTGCCACAACCTTTCTCAACCAATCATCCTGCCACGGTCAAATGAAAAAGTTCTGTTCTCTCTCTTCCACAGTCAGTTTGTCATTTCTGTGCAATCTCTGTGAACCTCCTCCGCTCCAGTCACCTCCATTCCAGCTCAGCATAGTTCAGATGCAGCCTCAGAAACCCACGCCTCATCACATCCTGCATTCTTTTATGACCACCACTACCAGTGTCTGGACTACAGAGGGGGGTATCCTATCCTGCTGTCAGACTCATTACCCCTGTGAGTTCGTGAAGTCGTCATGATGGAGTCTAATCCCCAAAGACTTTGCACATTTATTTCCTGAATTGGTAAATAAATAATTGCTCATTCTTGATTAGGTCACTCCTGATTTAAATGGATTTGTGCGCTGCTTTTGTCCTGGTATGAATGTGCAAAGGGTCTGATGAAGAATTGTTTACAAATAACATTTGCAGCATTATTGTACATAACCTCCCCATTTTATGTGGGGACCAATGTACGCTACATGTGCTGCAGGCAGTGCTGACATTATTGGGAGCTTTGGGAGTACAAGCTCAGTCTTTTCAAACAAAGCTTCATTAAGAGTGTTAAAAAAAAGGTTTAGCAAAAAGCAGCTCATCAAAATGAACTATCTCCATTACTGGACACGATTATTCACGGGGCAACAATTTAAAAGTTGACCTGCACTGTTTCAAATATTAACACATGTTGGACTTCAGAATATTTTCATTGAACAGTCACTCACCACTGTCATTGCATCCTACTCTAATATACTGGACTGTTTTACACAGTCAAACAGAACTTTTAAACATTAAGAACTTAGTACAACCTTTAAAGACCCACCAAACCTGACTTTTTCAACAGTGAAACATGCACCATCACATCTCACATCAAATGGTAAATGGACTTCAGCTTGTATAGTGTTCTGATTAATACACTGATTGATATGTAAAGTGTTCATCAGTATTAACTAATCCCATTCAAACATATTTATACGCTGCTGATGGGGCAGTGGGAGCAATATGGGATTAGTGACACATTTGACATGTGGCTGCAGGAGCTGAGGAATTGAACCCCCAACCTTCCGGTTGAGAGTCGACCAACTCTACCAACTGAGCCACAGCCGCCCCCCATTATATTGCACAGGCCTAACCCAGAACTTCCCCCGGATGTGTGTGTGTGTTCGCTTCGGTAGGGCTCCCTGCTCCCTTATCCTTCAACACCCCCAGGCTGCGTTTTCAGAGCGCAACCCAGAGCAGCGCCGATGGACAGCTGGAATTGCGAGACCCGGCAGCACGAGCTGAAATGCAGCGCAGGGGAGCCAGTGGAGGGGCACACATTGACTAAAGTGAAACCTACCAGCTCCGCTGCTCTGGAGGGGCAGAGATGGACCGAAAAACAGATTTTCACACTGACACTCTGCCTCATGCTGTATTCTCCCCTACACATTTTACAGTCTGTCAATCGAAACATGATTACTCCTGTTTGCCCAAGCTAATGTGTTGACTTTTGCTTGTTCACACAATGAGTCGTTTCCCCTTGCTGACATTCTGTGTGCAAAGATAGTTTAAGCAATTTTAGAATAATCTCTTTATTGAAAATGATAAACAAAGGCCTAAAATCAACCTTAGAAAAACAGAAAAACTAGTTGATTTACAAGCTAAGCAGTAGTTTACACCACATTAAAAAGAGACAAAAAAGTTCTTATTAAAATGAACAGATCAGGAAAATAAGGATCAGTTTAGGTTATGAAAGACGAGCAGCGCACGTGAAAAAAGGCTCTGCTGTGAGAACGTCTAAACTGCCTGTTGGATAGCCTCGGTCTTGTGCTCTTAATTAAAGTGAAGGCTAGTTGCGTCTTACCAGACCACAATGCAGACAGGACAAATTGTGGTCAAAGTGCAAACAGCCAATTTGTATCCTTCCGTTTTTCATTTAGGGAGACAAAATGGTCCGTGTGGAGGTAGCCTAATTTGTCCCGCAGTTTAACAAATTCTAGCTTGTCCCTCACAGTGATGGAGAGACACACACACAAATGCACTAACACACACAGCGCTGTATATGATAAATTGGCTGCATATAAATTCACTGGGAAGACAATACGTCTTTGTTCCACGATATTCTGGCATGGATCACACACAAACACACACACGCACACACACATTAGCATGAAAGCCGTGATGCTGCACGCACACACACACACACACGCACACATACACCAAAATACGTAGACAGCATGATTTGTCTACTGCCAGATTCCCACTCGATGTTAATCTGTTACAGGATGAATCGTAATCCTTCAAAGTTTTGGTGTGTGTGTGTGTTTGTGTGTCTGTTCCGGTGCATTGCAGGTGCGTATATACGAGCATGTTTGAATTGTTTAAGCAATTTGATAAAGATGTTGCGAGGCAACCTGTGGCCTCAAACATTTCCACACAAACTATACCTGTGCATGTGTGTGTTAGTGTATTAAACAGGTACTTACATAATGTTTAACCATGGATATTCATCTCTCCAAAGAGTAATTAGATGGCAGCTATAATTCCATGTTTATAAGTCATTGTGTCCATGTTGGCATGTCATTTTTATCTCTACTGTCATGGTAATTTCATCAACATGTGGAACCCGAGCTGCTAATAAGATTTATATATGTATGGAAAGAAATATCATGTGATCTATGAAACATAGGCTAATGTGAGGTATTAGATGTTTAGCTGAAAAAGAAGTTGAAAAAAATAGAGCCATAGTGTCCATAAACAGCTTTTTAATTGATCTATTTCGTGCACTGGCAGCGCAGACAACCTCATGTTGCTAGGTTACAACAGTTGACTTCTGCTTCCGTCAGTGTCGATTAGGTCTGTTTAAAGCATCTTGGTGTGTTTAATTATGTCTCAACGCAAGGAAATATTGTCAAGAAAACATGAAAACAATGTAAAGGAATCATGTCATGACATTGGCAGCTTCTCTAGACATGGAAATTGAACCCTCGAAAAGACTAGTCAGATTAGTCCCTCCTCCGTCATTGTTGTTGTCAAAGCAGATTCCAGGAGTCTCTCTGCCCCATCTTGATTTTGATTGGTCGGTGAGGGAGAAGCGGCATTAACAACGATACAGTGTTCAGAAACTATTTTTAACTGAGGGCGCTGTGAGTGCAGCAACATTAAAACAATTGACGTTGACGGCATTTTTTGCTCTGAAGATTCTGAGCACTAAAAAATGCTGGACTGAACTGTATGTTTGTTTTTATAGAAAATGGGCGCCATCAGTGCGAAAACAGTGTAAATGGTCACAGGCTGTTAATCTGACAAAGGAGCTGAAGGAGTAAACCAACAGTTAATCTAATTATCTTTGTGGATGTCACTTCACAAATTATAACTAAAGGGATGTTCCCTCATGATTATGGACATTTAAAATCAACAAGTAGGAAGTGGAGCCAGGAGAGCAGGATCATTAATGGCCCAGATGATGGTGGACAGCTGTGTTTAGGCTTGGACCCAACATTTAACCTTTCAGCTCATTGTGGGCCAGTATTAATAAAACAGTAATAATTAGTTTAACCCACTAGTCATTTTGGTTTTAACAAGCGAGGGTGACAATGTTTAATTATGTAGTCGGCTAGTTTTAAAATCATGGGATAGATGGATGGATGGAGGCACGGACCGACAGATGGATGGATGGATGGATGGGTCGGTAGATGAAGGGATGGATGGATGGTAGACCAACAGATGGATAGATAGATGGCTTAATGGATGGATAGAGGGATGGATGGAAAGGTGGACGGATGATGGATAGATGGATAAATATATTAATGGAGAGACGGATGGATGCTTTAATTGTCCTCATTGAGATCTTGCATCTGCAGACCAAAGACGTACCAGGAGAGTTTCCTTTCTTCTTCTTCTTACCTATATTCTGTATTGAACGCTGCCCTTGCATCTATGTTTTCACTTTTTCTGTGTGGTTCCTCTCTTTAGATTTGTTCTAACGCAGTTTGATACAGAGTCAGGTGAAAGTAAGAAATAATTCCATCCAAACAACCAACCTGATAAAATTACACAAATGCCAAGCATGAAGCGCAGCGAAGCAACAGAGCACTGCCCGGAAGGAGATAAGCAGCATGAAATGCAAATAATATGTTTTATATTTGGGTCAGTGATAACCTAAAAATACTGCATAAAGAAAATATGCATGGTTAGACTGTGATGTAGAATGGTTGCATCAACCCACCTCTGTTCAAGTTGAAATGAGCCCTATCCTCCCTAGCTGTGTAGGACAGGTTTTGGATGTATTTTAATGACATTTAATAAGACTTTCATGTTCACATTAATTAAGGGTGAAGATAATACGCTCTGATGATGTCTTAAGTTTCCATGTTGCATGTTAACAAGTTCAAAAAAAGTTAGTATGACCATTGACCTGCACAACATGCATTCTTAAGTCTTTGCTGAACTTGCGGCTAAATGGTATTAAGTAAGTGTTAGCATGCTAAGAGGCTAACGTAAAAAGGTTAAGTTGTTAAACATGCGTGGAAGTTTCATGTTACTGTATCACTTTTAATTGCATCCTCTCAAAACTTTTTGCAGCCAATGTTTGACATCAATTCTAAAAATATAGGGATTTATTAGTGAAGAGTGTAACTGACAGTGTGTTTAGTATATGTGGATATATGTTGATGTGTTTGGTAAGGGGTGGAGGGGGGGGGCCTTGAAAATATTTTCATCTGCCAAAGGGGGCCCGACAGAAACGGTTTGGGAACCACAATGCTGCTCTAAAATGATTTTACAAAGCAAAGAAACATGGTTGCACTTTCAATGAAATCAAGAAGGAACAAGTCAAAATGAGCAAAAATGAATACATCAGACAAGAAGGAACATTGAATTTAAAATGCAATCCAGTATACACCAATTACCTGAACAGACTAAAAACATTTCCTTTTTTATTTTATCCAACCTCTATTTAACCAGAAAACATCTCTTTTTCAAATGTCCTGGCCAAGACAGGCAGGAGCAGAATTTATAGAGTTTCACACAAACAACAAGCAGCCAAACATACAAATAATAAAAGTACATTATTAGACAATAAAAGACACAAAATAACACGGAAATGTTTGTCAAGATCATCCGCAAACACATCAGGGAGAACATCTACAGCCAGATGTGTCATCCGATGAGAGCAGCTCGTTAAGTCTCAGCTCTTTGTGTAACTCTTTCTAAGAAAAGGGAGCAGCAAACTACTAAATACATGAATGACCATATCTGTCATGGCATCTCTGGGCATTTAGCGGCAGCAAAATAACTTGTCTTAATCCATTTAGTCTGAAGGTGTAAACTTATCCAGGCGCCTGTCATGAAGAGCTTGTTACCGAGGAACAACATCCTCACCCAACTGCCAAGAAGGGATGAGCCGATTGTTCCACTTCTTGTAACTATAATGTCTGAAGGGAATGCTCCGAAAGAGACTGTTAGCTTTAAACCAGAAGTTAAAACAATCCTTTCCAAGTTTCCTAAGCCAAAAATGAAAAGACTGCAGAGTTTGCAGCGCTAACAATGACAGCCAACTGTGGTGCTGATGTTCTAAACGTTCTCCGCAGCCGACTTTTGAAAACATGCTCAGAGACACTTTTGGATCTGTGTGTCGGTGCCTGTTTTTCCATGTGTGTGTCTGGATACATATTCAAAGCCTCCTGAACATTTGAGGTTGATGTTTAAGTGTGTATTTGTGTGTGTCCTCGGAACAAGGCCAATCAGTGGCATGGAAATGATGAGGCCCACTCGTTTCTAAAAAGGGTTTATGTGTATAAAAGTGTACCTGATGGCACCCTCTGCTAAACACGTTTAATGCATTCACACAATGCTCAAAGGCAATAGTACTGACAGGTGTGTGATAGTTCACCCACATACACATGCAATGTGTGTACTTTGGCACGTTTGGTCAGAGAGGAGCACGTCTACAAAGATAATAGACGATTTCTAGGCGGTGTGTGTGTGTATGTGTATGTGTGTCTGACTGTGCCTGGTGTGAAACACAATGCTTGGCTGGCAGCCCAGCAGATTTTAGCAGAAGCCCTGGATCCAGATCACACTCACACTGGGAGCGAGAATGATTCTGTGAACACACACCCACACAAGCACACACGCCGAACACGCATGCATGCATGCACATACTAAAGTGTGGGAGGAAAAACTTTGTCTTTGTTTTATTCTTTTCTCTTCTTCTTATTGTCTTTCCACACACATGGTCTTTTACTGCCTCTTCCTTTGTTTCATATTTAACATCCTCGAACTCAGTAGCAGAAATTATCTTGAGCTGTAACTTGTTGTCTCCTCATGAAACACTTTCAAACAGTTTGAAAGAAATATTCATATCTGTAAGGAAGAATGTGCAACTTTTTGATCCAGTAGATGTCGCCCTTGAGCACCAGTAACCACTGTTTGGCAACACCTTCGTTATTCTAAAGCCTCCGCTCTCCTCCAGTGAAACACCTCCAACCCCTCTCCACTCGCCTTCGCAGAAAGGAGTTAACCATTAGAACCAAGCGGCAACCTCTAGTCTTGAAAAATCATGCCAGTGTGGAAGAGCATATTCCTGCAGTTTGCAGAGTGTCTGCTTGAGGCTGACTCCAGGAGCACCAGAAGTCACATACACACAGCCAAAAAAGACAGTTTTTACAGCAAAAAATTAACATTAAAGGAAGAATATGCGATTTTTCACACTTAAATATAGCAGAAATCAAGTATATACTCTGAAAATAACTGTGAGTCATAACTGTCTATAATGAGTGAGACACCCGAATCCCAATGTCTGTTATGCTTTCCAAGCCGTAGCTACACTTTGTTTACATCGCCAGGACGGCCGGCTGACTCCTCCCCTTGCGTATAAAACTTGTTTAATTGAGGGACTAGAGAAAAGAAGAATAACCTACTGTACTCACTGCTTATTTGAATGTCCCGTAAGCGTTTGAAGATCGAGCAAACGAGCAAACTAAAGATCGCTAGCATTAGCATGCTAACACAACGCATGCGCAGCGCAAGTTGTTTTGGTTTCATGCTGGTGCCCAAGGGCGACATCTGCTGGATCAGAAAGTCGCATATTCTTTCTTTAACCACTGGGTTTGTCAGGAGGCTAAAAACCCGCCTCAGCTCCAGCTCTTTTCAGTGTGATTTTCAGCACGCCGGCTGCTGCCGATGAGCCTCCAGAGCTCTCTGCTGTGACATACGGGTGACGTCACTCAGGCTGTCCATTAATATTTATTTTCCATTTTGAACATGCATGTAGGTGAACACATGTTTCAGCCTTTACTCTGAACTGAATAAATCATTAGGACCTTTAGGCGAATATATCATATACATTTGCATAATTAGGGGCGTGGTCAATTTCTTTACAGGTGGGCGCACTGTAGCTGCTTGCAAAGAGGCTTAAGGCTTGTCTCAACTCAAGCTCTTTTTCTGAGCTATAGGCTGTTCAAAAGTTAAGAGGGGCTAACATCTTAAATATGGCAACCACCATCGATGGGCTTCAAAAGGCCTCTTAAGAAATCAACGTGTGATGTCACTGAGACTTCGTCCATGTTTAATACAAGCTACGATTTTGGTTCTTGGATTTATTTATTTCATTTGTAAACATAACTGTAAAGGAAAAGCCAGCAGCACTAGCTAGCAGCATGCCATGTTAGTGTGAGACACTATTATCCACTGTGGACCTATAGAAGTATTCACACTCAATACTGACTGTCAAAAAGAGAGGTTTAAAATATCCTCCTCACTGCTCTAATGGATCTGTGGATCTGGAAGTGGCTAAAGGAGTACGTCACACTGATACCATGGATGGATACATGTAGACACACACACACACACATACACACACACACACACTTGTGAGATCACACTGGTGTAAACAGCTTCCATTTTTAACTTGTCTGCCAGTCTGTCTCTGACTCGACTAGAAATACTGATTAGATTTGACATATAATCTCTCTGTGTTCAAAACACATACTCACACATGCTCGGTTCACAAGGTAACCAGAGTAAGTGACTTGAAATTAAACAAGCAGTAAGATCTTTGAAACTACTATGTATTAATTACAAAATAATATTACATTTGAAACCTTAATCAGTTAAGGTTACATATTGGTCTCAATGCCTACTTCCAAAACATATTTTTACTTTATATCTGAACAACATTGGGGTGCTGTCAGTCAGTAGAGCAGGGCGCCCATTAACAGTCTACAGTCCTTGTTGCACTGGTTGAAGGTTTGATTATGATCCTGATGTTATTTGGTTCAAAGCCTTTCCAACTCTATTATATTTCCTGTCTCTCTGAAGCTGTCCTATCTAATGCAGGCAAAAAATTAACCCTCGGATTTATACTAGATTATTCCCTTTCTGGATTGTCCATTATTTGAAATGCATCTCTATTGTACAATTCATTAAGTTAGCCAATAGTGAAGACATTCTGACCATTCAAGTTAGAATCCAGCGGAGATCCAGTAGTTGTCGCCAAAAGTTGGTCGAGACTAATGCACCTTAACAGGGGTTGCCACCCGCGATAAAATGACCTAAAACAGGAATAATAAATGTGAAGGTTGTTTTCCTGCTGCTAGTTTGCATTGCAGGACACAAAATACGACAACATATATTCATTGTTTTTTTATGTTAGGGACAGAATCCTTGCCTTCCTCCCACAGTCCAAAGACATGCTCGTTAGGTTAATTGGTGACTCTAAAATTGTCCATAGGTGTGAGTGTGAGGCTGGTGGTCTGTCTCTATATGTCAGCCCTATGATTGACTGGGGTATGGATAATGGATGGATAGTTAGGGGTAGCAATAAACAAAAAACCACAGTCTGGCACATTAACGTATACTGCCGTCGAGACTGAATTGACAATTGCAAAACATAAAACTGCTTTTAGAAACAAACCTGTTTCAAAAAGGAACCCTAGCTCCCCAAAATGTCTTGTTATAAATCCACTCTGATCCTGTATTTGATCATGCCTATAAACGCCTCTATTTCAGCCCTGCTCAGAACAGGCTGTTTCTGTGTCTGTAGCTTTAAATGAAAATATCTGTGTCTGATCACGCCCCTTTCTGGAAGGGCTTAGGTGTCTTCAGTTTTCTTGCACCATGCCCTATTGTTTACGGTGAGAAGGCAGACTCAGAGGGCAGAACAAACACCTAGCTGTGGGAGTGTCACCCACCTGGGGGGAGGGGTTACTGCCCTTTGTGATGTCATGAAGGGTAAATCTCCAAACAGCCTGTTTGAGCACACATTTTCTGAAAAGTGGAGCAGGCAAAAGACGGAGAGGATGGACTTTTCTCATAATTCGGGGGGTTTGTAGACGGACTAGGGACACATATGAGTGTTAGAAAAACATGTTAAAAGTGTAATTTGCAGAATATGCGGCCATTAATCTTTGATAGGTTGAAAAATGTAAATACAAATTTAGGTTGTGATTTGTAAACAATGAAGTGATGGTGGTTCCAGTGGCCTGACCAGTCGAGAACCACAGACCTAGATGAACTCATTAATCAGAGTACTGATAGAAGAACTGAGCAGCTTCACATGTAAAAACTGTGACACATTGTGAGATATAGCCTTTTCAGCTATTTTTTTTGGCTCTGATGTCTCCTCCGTCACTTTCTGCCACGCACCACCTCACTTATCATCTGTGTCTGCTGGACTCAACTGAAACAATATGTGGCCGCAATCTGCTCCCACTTTGACACTCTCATTTAGCCTGGGGGCTACATGAGCTAAACTGACGAAGCGAGCGGTGAGGCTGCCCTTTTGAATGTTTCCCTTTGTAATGACATTCCATATCAAAGTAAATCCTGCGCTGAATTACTGACCCTGTGAATGATTGAGGTTGAGATGAATGAACACTGCATCTGGAGGTTTATTCACTGTTGCTAACCGGTTCTGATATCTCTTATTTAGCAGGAGGTGTGGAGGGATTTTTGTTAACCACCCGGTGTCGGATACCTGCACAAACATCAGAAAGAGATCTTAGCTTTGTCTTCTCCCTTACTGCTTTACTGAACCTTTATTGTTTTGAAGCCGGTCTGCTTCATCTCCTCCTCTGTCTCAGTCTTTTCTTCTTAAACACTTGAGGGAGGCACAAATGTGACCATACTATTTTTCTACTCTTTTTTTTTTTTTTTCAGCCCAAGGTTTATATGCCAAAATAACACCTCCTTGGGTGTCAAAATGACCTTAGGTTTGGCAGAGAAAGCGCCTTTAAGTGCTTCCGTTTGTGTGCACAATGTGGCACCGATGAACACCTACAACCTGAGGCACTTTCTGTCATACTCCTCCCTTTTCTTTCCACAAATCAATGTCTTCACACCTTTTGCTCTGTCTGCCTCTTTCCTTCTCCTTTTTCCACTTCTCTTCTGCATTCTGTCTCCTTATCCGCTCCTAAACTTTGCCTTTTTTTTTTTTTTTCTCTCATCGCTTCTCAGCTGGAGTAATAGTCACAGCTTTCTATTTTTTCGGGGCCTTTTTGCTCTCTCTATTACCAGTGGGGAGTTAAACTCAGTTCACAGTTTTCTGCGATGTCTGACTCTTATCTCCTCCTCATAGCTGGAGGCTGCATTTCAAAACACAGCAATGCTTTGGCACCTTATGTGTTTGTGTGTAATCATGTGAATGATATGTGTGGACCCTCTTGAGTGACAATGCGTATAGCTATTGAAATTGTTTGTCAGTATGTGCAAGTGTAAGCCACTTTTGAATGCTTTGGTTGTATTTTTCTCTTACTTGACTGTCAAGTATGACTTTCCATGAACCCGTTCTCATGTTTCTATATTTCTGTGTGTGTACTCATCATTCTGACACGGTACAAGCTTGCTCTGTTAATGACTTCTTGTACCTGTGCAGCTCCTCTGTCACGCAGCTCACTGTATTTCCCTCTGGTGTCTGAACTTTCGGAGACTTGTGTGAATGGTTTCAATGTCCAAATCTTCTTCTGATGCCACAGTATGACATTTCATTTTATGGCAACAAGCAATCCTGCTGCGCTCTGCTACCTCTGTTGCTTGAAATTGATATCAAAATGTTTAAAAAAAAGGGTTTCAAATCCATTACAGCTATACCTGTACAGTGTTGTTCTTCCTTTTCTGACAAAATGTGCAACGGCGTTACTGTAGAGTGCATCTGAGATGGAGATTGCAAACTGTAACAAAAGGTGGTTGTGACAGCAGACGGAATAAATAACAGATAAAACAATAATTCAATCAAAGCATACAGACCAAAGCATTCTGTACTTAACATCTCCTTTAAGCTTCAATAGGGGACTTCAGGGGTTTGCATTGGTTTTGGCGCCACCTATGGTAACAAGCAGTAAGTCTCTTCGCTGACTTTGTCCTGCACATGTATGAGTAGATTTTTCTGACGGATAATCTAAACAGTGAATTCAATCACTCAGTGTTAATCTTTGTCATTGAATATGTAAACAAAGGCTGCTCCGGCTTTGTGTTGTGACCAACCAGCAACTTCTGGTCTTGAAAAAAAAAAGCCAATTCAGAAGTATAAAATCCTGCAGTTTCGTTTCAGTTAGGCTGAGACAGCATTTCCAGCATGGAGGCTGCTGCCGTTGAGTCTCCGGAGCCCCCTGCAGTAACAGATGGGTGATGTAACTCAGGCTTCAATCCATTAATATTTACAGTCTATGGTTGAGACTCATTTGATCTGACACCTACCCTACAACAATTAGAATTACTATATATCATCACAGGAGCTTTGAAGAAATACATATTTCAATTAATCACCACTGAGAAACCAAGAATACACCCTGCAAAAATTCAAACCATCACAAGTGCATCTGACTTATTTCTGGACTCAAGTCCAGATAAACATCTTATTTTAAAACGTTACAATATTGAATACTGAATTATTTGCAATGAGTAAAATTATCTGCCAACACAGCAAGCCAATTTAACCAGTCAAGTGTTCTGGACTCTGATAAAGATCTAACAACAAATACATTTTGCCTCTGCACTAGCAACTGTTTTTATTTAAGCAATTAGAGTCTTAGCTTTCACTTGTGATAATCTCATAGGGGATCGTTAGTGGGGACGGCCTCCCCCTCCCCCTCCCCCGCATCTGTTTCTGTTTGTCTCTTTCCTTCTTCCTGCATCTCCCTCTGTCCCATTTTTCAAGCCCAGCGCAGTTTCGGCAGATGGCTGTTCATCATGAGTCTGGTTTTGTCCAAGGTTTCTGCTTCTTAAAAGGACGTTTTTTTCTTTGCCAAATGTTGCTAAGTAATCAGAGTAAGAGTCTTTTACCTGCTCTTTTGTAAAGTGTCTTGTGATAACATTTGGTGTGAAATGGCGCTGTACAACTAAAGAACGATTGATTGATTCACATTCAGCTTAATGAGATAATATGACTTTAAATTAGACAAACACTTGCTAAGATTTGAGTTTTTGTGGTCAATTGTTCTGTCTTCTCTTTTGATATGTTCTTTCGAAATCTCTTCAATGGGAACAAGTAACTACCAACCATCAGAGCATCTTATCTGAAGACATTCGATGCCTTATAGAATATATGCTCATAGGCTACAATGGTTTACTCTTGGTTTTCATGTAGAGTCGCTACAAGGTGATGATGTCAGCAAAAATTAAATATTAAACATACTCTTTTATGCCATTGTAATTTCTGAAGGCGTTCCTCCTGTGTAAGTCAAGAGACACTTTGTAAAGAGCGCTAAAAGTCAGCACCGGAGGAGGCTGAGTGGTAGGATGGGTCAAACAGAGGACTTCTACCCGGGAGACCTCCACTCTCTTTCCTGTGATACCAATAGTGTGTACACAACAAACACACACTTGGGGGGGAGTGCAAGAAGATTCATAAATGACCCCCAGTGGATGCAGATAAGGAGCTCCATTGTTCATACATTCAAACGTACTGTATCAGGTTTATACGCTATGCCTCTGTCTTAATGAGGAAGTGAGCCCAGCTTGAACAACCAATCATATTCCTCTGCTGAGTACAAAAGCACATTCTAATTAGAGAGGCAGCATGCTGAGAGAAACCCGATAAATGTGCGATACAATGCGACCTGTCAGAGCTGTCAAGAGAAGGAAGAGAGAAAGGAGAGAGAGAGAGAGAGAGAGAGAGAGAGAAAAAAAATGTCTCCCTGTCTCCGCGTTGCTATTATAAGCTGTTAGTGTTTCCCTCCAGCCTCGCTCTGCTTCTGCAATTCTCCCCTCTTTGTTTTACACTCAGTTGTCCTGAAAGTAAACTGATGTGCCACACATTTTTTTCATAATTTAATTCTTTGTTATTTTCTCTGATATTGTGATCAATTGTATCCCTTCTATTGCTGTCCTTGTGCCCTTACCCAATGACATCCTCTCTCTTATTTTCTCCCAGACTGTTCAGTTTAACACAGTTTTATTTAGGTTTGGATCTCTATGTAACATAGATGATATTATTAGTTTGTGGACTTTGCAAAAGCAACGTGGATCTTTGCAGTTCAGACGCTAACCACACTGCTCAAGGCTTGTGCCTTTAAAAAAACGTTGTCCTTGCTACTGGTACTTTGCTCAATGATTGATGAATGATTTGCTCATGGTGGATTAAATAAAATGTGTTGATATGTTACTGCGGTCCAGTCATTAAAATATGAAGAAGATCTGAGCAGACATCTAGTATTTTTACAGTCATTTAGCACCACCAGTGAATCTTCAACTTAAAATCATGTTTCTGTTTAATTTGTTTGTGGTGTTTTATCCCAGTTACATGTGCATGTATACTCTGTGTGTGTGTGTGTGTGTGTGTGTGTGTGTGTGTGTGTGTTTGATATCTGCACTCAAAGCAGTATCTCAACCACTTCTAATTAACGTGCATGTGTGTTTTAAAAACCCTCTGAGCAGCTATAAGGGCTTGCTGACCATTCCTCTGTGGGACTGTGGCGAGCTAATTAATCAGATAAATTGGATACTGTTGATCAATACCCAGCGGGGTGTAGACATTAGTTAGTTAATATGTTCTCATCTGTTTCAGTAGCAGCGAGGGTGAGCGTGGGTTTATAGGTGTTCTTTAATGTGGACCAATAGCAGTTGACTAAAGACCAGATTAGAAAAAAAAAGATTTATTTGAACAATTGCACAGTAATGAATCACCCCTGAAGTTGTGACCTCTTAAAAATTAGCATTTAAGGGGCGCCCATAGCCTAGCGGTTATGCCCTGCGCACCATGTATGCAGGTTTTAGTCCTCATCGCAGAGGCTGTGGGTTCGAATTGCTGCATGTCATCCCCCACTCTCTACTCCCAACACTTCCTGTCTCTCTTCAGCTGTCCTATCCAATAAAGGCAAAAGAATCGCTAAAAAATATAACTAACTAAAGAAAGAGAAAGAGCATTGGAGCAACATCAAGTGTTTTAAACATCATGAAGTCAAATGAGTTAAATGTGGCTCAGTTGGTAGAGTCGGTCGTCTCTCAACTGGAAGGTTGGGGGTTCGATTCCCAGCTCCTGCAGCTACATGTCCCATGTGTCCTTTGGCAAGACACTTAACCCACAAATTGTTCCCGCTGACTTCTGATGGTCACTTTACATAGCAGCCTCTGCCATCAGAGGGAATGGGTAGGTGTGACATGCGGTGTAAAAGCACTGTGAGTAGTCTAGACTAGAAAAACCTCAAGTCCAAATGCAATTGCTAGGATTTGAAAAAAGCAAATGAAACTCAGGATGTCTGTTGATACTCGTAGTAAAAGCATTGCCAGGTTTTCACAGGAACTATTTTCCCGCTTTCTTTAGACCAGGATAGTGTGACATGGTCTGCTCTGGAAGTGTTGTTGTGAGAGTGGGATGGTGTTAAATCTCCTGGGCCCTTTTTTGAAAAGTACAAGATGTTATTAGCCCCATCAGACAGAGGAGTAACGATATGATGGGCTGCTTTAAAGCTGCAGGAACCCCTCATGTCATGGCAGTTACAATGAGAAACCCACCCGGAATTATAATCTTTGAATGTTGTGCTGCTCAAGTCTGCAGTGTTTCAAATGAGATTTCACATGTTTTGACTGTACAGCTCTCATCTTCCTAATTTCCAGCCACAGCAGCCAGACGATCTCTTGAAGAAGCACTTAAAATAAACGGCATATTACCTGGCCGGCATCAAATGACAGAAGGTTTGCCACGAGAGAGAACATGGTGAAGCATTAGGGCCTGTGGTCACTTATAGAGCTTTTTGCACTGGCAGCGACCACGACCTCAATTTCAGAGAGCCCGACACTTACTGCTGCCGGGTTACAAAAGTCTGTCTCAATACACTCCTGCTTCCCTTGGCAGTTGTATGTTTTAAACCGACTTGTCACTGTATGCTTTATATTGGCCTTCATGTTAAATAAATGAATCAAAGGTGACAATAATAGACACGGGGTAAATGTTGTCACAAGTATATGCGCAGTTATGAGCAGTCTTATTTGTTAACATGAACCAGGATGGATGGTCAGAATTATCAACAGAATAGTGTTCAACATGTTGCCAGTTCATACATTTATAAATATAGTTGCGCAGCTTCACTTGCACCAGCTGAACTTAACACTGTTACAGCTGTTGAAAGCTGTAAGGTAAAACAAGCAGCAGTGCTTTTAATGGAACTGCATTAATGTGCTTGTTGAAGAGCCTGTTGAGTCTAATCTCTGTGTTTAATGTGTGTGTTTAGTAGCTGAGGACTCCAGGAGGCGAGAGTGGAGTCTCGTTCAGTGTCACTTACTGTGAAGAGAGGCCACAAGCTGATACTGGGAAGCTGTTGGAGGGGGTTTTGTCAGTTAAATAATGGGGGGCAGACGATGACCTTTCTTGAAGACATAAAACTAATACACTTTGTCTCCAGTGAGACAGGTGCCTGTGGCCAGGTTGTGGAAACAGATCTACCTTCAAAAGTTCCCTCCTGCAAACAAACAAACTCCTTCTCGTTTGCTTCTTCTCAAGTGAGAAGCAAACACTAAACACATTGATTTCTATAGAATCACGTCAGAACAGGACAATACATGAATATGCTCCATCTGTTTACTTGTTTCTGTTACTGTGCGTACTTCTGTATTTCTGTAGAGTAAATGTTTGAGTACACCAGTTAATTTGAGTTATAAGGTATCAATTTTGCAGTTCATGTGGCTCCGTCGTCTCCTAACCTGCA
Source organism: Labrus mixtus (assembly GCF_963584025.1). Classification (NCBI taxonomy): domain Eukaryota; kingdom Metazoa; phylum Chordata; class Actinopteri; order Labriformes; family Labridae; genus Labrus; species Labrus mixtus. The sequence continues at coordinate 22,431,581 of NC_083621.1, forward strand.
GGTCAAGGGTTCGATCCCCAGCTCCTGCAGCCACATGTCCGATGTGTCCGATTCTTATCTGCAGAACGTGTGATGTAAAGAGTTTAATTCGTTTGCAGTTTTTGAAGTTACTTTATATTTTTTGTTACTAATTTATGTGGTTAATAGTTCAAATCTGAAACAAAGTATGCATGCACACCTAAAGGCATAAATGGAATAGATGCAAGCATGTAACCTCTAACTCTACTACACACACACACACACACACACACACACACACACACACACACACACACACACACACACACACAGACAAACAAACAAACACACAACCTTGTACACACTGCACTATTCTCTTAAAGGATAACAGCTCCTTGAAAACTCAATTAGACTGGGGGGCAAAACCTACAAAAACCTACCACTCTCATACTGACGTGCATGGTGGCACTCTCTCTCTCTCTCTCTCTCTCTCTCTCTCCCCATCTCACTTACCCCCCCCACACACACACACACATATATATACAGAAGCCAGTGTTTTAGCTTCCTAACCTGCAGCTATTTCCTGTGCTAAATGGACTCTGAGGTCCCGGATAGAAAAGCTTGTACTATGGCATGTACCTAATTACACAGTTTTTTGTGTGTCTCCTGTTTGTGTGTGTGTGTGTGTGTGTGTGTGTGTGTGTGTGTGTGTGTGTGTGTGTGTGTGTGTGTGTGTGTGTGCGCACGCGTGTGAGTGTGTGTGTGTGAGTGTGTGTGTGCATGTGTGTATGTGTGTGTGTGTATGCTCTAGATGGTACCCAACGCTGCTCTCTGAACAAAAACTCCTAGCTTATAAAAATCATTAGTTTAGGACTCAGTACAGATTTTTATCAGACGTACTTTAATCAAAGAGAAAAATGAAACATTAAATTCTCTTTAAATAGAATTGATTCGTTCAAGACTCTGCTCTGAAAGTGTGACTTTGTCTCTATTCAATTCTGTCTCCTTTAATTACATTTATAGCACAGATGGTTGAAAAATAATAACTGTTACATTTTTGCACAGTTTTTATTTTGTCTATAAATCACAATCACAGTTTGGGTATGAGTTGGTCATTGAAAATACTTTATTTTCATATAAATGAACTTTTGGTAACACTTTAAATTAAGGTCACAATGTTCACCATTAGCTAGCTGCTTATTAGCATGCTAATTAGGAGCATATTGGCTGCTTATTAGTCATTATTAAGGGCTTGTTAGTACTTTATTTTACATGACCATAGTCTATAGTTAACATGTTACTAACTAAGAGTTTGCCCTCCTAATTACTGCTTATGTTAAGAAGTTGTTGAACATAAATTATGATCTCAATATGGTTTGCTTAGTATGACCCTTATAAGGTAGAAGCTCCGTTTTTGGTTCGTTTTTAAATTGACTGAAATGAATACTGCGCTGTCCTAATGACCTACAAAAGTAAACATGACCACCAGGGAGTAGACGGATTATGACAGCAAAGTCCATGTAAAAACCTGACCACTCCAGCTGTGTATGGTGTCCAATGAAGTGAGTTACAGAACGGAGCAGAAACAACCTTCACTACACACTGAGAGAGCTGATTTGACTGCAGCATGAGATTTTTCATCAGAAAACTTTACTAATCATGTAGAGGACAAGAGAAAAGACGTACCACTTTGTCCAAAGGAGCGCACAAACACGACGTAAACCAAAAGTTTCTGACAGTGCATCAAGCAATGTTAACTACTGACCTTGAAGTGTTGAAGTCAGAGTGGATTTAGAACAAGAAACTTCACAGACATGTTTTGGGGCGCTCTGACACTTATTTAAACTCAATGAAAAGGAGGATAATATGTGACCAATAAGCATTCATCTTTCAGTCTTCATGCTAAATTCAAGGAGGCATGTCATTCTCAGTAAGATAAGGAAGTGAGTGTCCAAAATATTGAGGTCTCTTACGTCTCGATTGGTTGTCATGCAGGATGATTTCCAGTAAAGCTGTTGATGAATCCAAAAGTTTCACCATGGGGGCCTGTTTTTTTTTGTTTTGTTTTCCAAGACCCAAAATAAGGAACGAATGAAGGAAACGTGAGAAGGTCAGAGAATCCATTTCCAGCACCAACCTGCATGATGAAGTTATCACACATAGCTGGTCACACAGATTTCACACAGATGTGAATCAAACGGTCAAATCAATTTGGACAAGTTCACCCATTACAATTCAAGAGAAACGCGGAAGAAAGAAGGGAAAGGGAGACTGCGTTTGTGTGTGTGTGTATAGACATAGTGTAACGTTAGATGTGCGTCTCTGTGCATTTTAAGCCCCCCATTTTGGTCCCTTGTATGGGTCAGTAGTTATTAACCCCCAGACAGTCACCTTGACACACCGTAAGAAACAGTGACACACACATTCAGAGACACACACGGAGAAAGTCTATTGACCCATTCATATGCGCACACTCCTGCTGACCTTCTCTAAAAAGTAAAACACACACACACACACACACATCTTTATCAGTTGGCTGTGACCCAGCCCCTCCACATGAATGAGATGAAGTGTTAATCCTAATATTGGATTATCAGACAGTCAGAGATTATCCCCTTATTTTTCGATTAGCAGCTTAGTGTGAGATTAGTCCATTTAAAGTGCCACTTAAAGGTTATCACATCGCTGGTGAAGCAAAATTATTTTTAGCGAGGCTTCTGCACGGTTCATTTCAAAAGAACAAAACACACACACACTCAAACTGGGGGCAGTTAAAGGGGATCATTGACTCATAATGGGAGAAATAATCTCCGCATACATGTGTTACAACAGGCTGAAGGTGAAGAGGTATTCATTGTGTGACATAATCAACAGAAGGATGATAATGTCTTTCATTACCACACTTTGATGAGGTCCATGATTTGTGATGTGTTTAATGGAGATAATCTGCTGAGAGGGACAATAAGTGTTTCGTCTCCCCCTCCTCCATATCTCTTTTTCCATGAATCTTTCTCACTCTCTTTTTTTTTCAGTCATTTATTTCAAAAGTGTACACTGCCTTCTCTGGCACTTTTCAACCATCTCTCTTTCTCTCTCCCCCTCTCCCCTTTGGTAGATCGATACAGTAAAGGCTAATTGCTGTGGTGCACCAGAGAGCCGAGTCTTATTTTCCCTGGAGGGCCTAATTAAGAGCGTCAAACTTACTACAGTACCACTGTGTGTGTTTCTGCCTTTCTCAGTATGAGTGAAAATCTATGTTTGCCGAATTGTGTGAGCAGCTGCTTGGAGGAGAGACATCTTGCACAAACATAAACACCTGTCTTTGCTTTCAGTCACAACAGTCTGTTGTTAGCAGGAAATATTTTGTATCTCACTTTGTCGATCTACACACACATTTCTAATGTAGTGTTCATCAATCAAACCAAAGAAATGAGAGGACTGACAAGAGTCAGAGAAAGAGAGACAGGATGGAGGATCAATTGATAATGGACTTGAGCTTCTGACTACTCAAAGCACTGCAGGTCACACCTACACATTCACACACTGATGGTGGAGACTGCTATGTAAAGTGACCATCAGAAGTAACTAATCCCATTCATACACATTTACTGATGACAAAGCAGCGGGAGCAACTTGGGGTTAAGTGTCTTGCCCAAGGACACATCGGACATGTGGTTGCAGGAGCTGGGGATTGAACTCCCGACCTTTTGGTTGTGACAACTAACTCTACCAACTGAGCCACATCCATGCTGTCATGTTTGTGATGCTAATTTGGAGGGTCCAGTTCTGACCTTTGACCCAAAACTGTTATTATTTAAAAAAAAAAAAAAAACATTCTCAGTATTTTTACTACTTCACCTGACTTTGATACTCTCATAATTACTACTTAATAATAGTTACTTGAAAAAACACAAAACTACAAACATCATTTTGAGTTGTAATAAATTGGCGTATTATCACTTATATGGTTGTAATTTAAAGGACCGTTATGTAAGATATGCAGTGGATTAGATCATACAGTGACCTTACTATATCATCAGACATTAAGGAAACATGCTGTATTGAAGTAACAACAAAGCAGCAGTCTGTATGTCCTTCTTCTCAATTTAGATTCTGGTCCTGAATGGTCTGTTTTTGTTTTGATCAGAGAAGGGGGGCAGTCTTAAGGCACCCCTACATGTCTGTTTTGGACGCCCCTCAGTTTTCCAGGCAAACAGCAAACCAACAGGTGTTGCAGTGAAGGAAGCGGGCAAGCGAACTGGTTCAGATAGAAGTGATTCTACCCGACATAAAAAGCCTCTGCATGTTTCTAATAAGCTCCACGAGCAGAAACGTGGTCAACCTAGGATAAACATGATGCTTTTGTAAAATGGAGAAAGATTAGAAATCAGAGGTTTCAAGACCAATGTTGAGCTGGCTAAACACTGAAGCTTCAGTGTCCTCAACATGGCAACCTGTGTGCACATCAACTTCAGGAAGGAGGGGGCAGGGGCAGACAGCTCTCTGCAATATTTTGAATTTGGACTGCAGTACCCATTTTAAACGCTAGGTGTCAGAGTTACATATTGCTCCTTTAAGTGGCGACAAACTTGCATAAACCGTAAGGCTTAAGGGTAAGTAGGTAGATGTGGCTGAGCAAACGGGTAAGGCAGAGGGAGGGATAAAGAAAGAGAGAGGGATGAGTGGAGACATAATCCAGGAGCAGCTGTTTCCAGCCCATTAAAATGTAATTAAGGAGAACCTCATTACAGAAAGAGACAGAGAGAGCAATGAGGAGATCGAGAAATAAACAGTTTTCTATCGTCTACTTTATCACTCTTGCTGACAGAGAATCATCCGTTTATTTCAAGTAAACATTTTGAATAAGAAAAAAAAATCCCAAGTGCTTTTGGGTTGTACAATGCTAATTAGGTTTGAGAAGATTGGCAGAAAAGACATAATGTTCTGAATCCTGTTTGGCACTTGAAAGGAAGCGATATGATAATTATTTTCTCCCGTCAATAAGTCTTTCTGCAAAGTGACGGATTTCTGTCTCCCCGTCTCATCCGCAAAACAGAATCCACTCACAAATGAACCCTGGTGAGGACGATTTAGAGTTTAGAACGCGGCTGATGACAAAGAACTGATGTCAAACAGTTTGCCTGCATCTTAGTGAGTCACTTAAGGATCCACGGATGGTATCACATCAGTGTTGTCTGATGGTAAAAAGGAGTCAGTTAGAGTTTTAAGGTTTTGATTCGGAAGTTTTGACTCCACAATGTTGCCGTTGATGTGTGTGTGTGTGTGTGTGTGTGTGTGGTTGTGGTTGTGGTTGTGTGTGTGTGTGTGTGTGTGTGTGTGTGTGTGTGTGTGTGTTCGTGGTTGTCTAATAACTAGGGCAAAGCAGTCTCGGGGATATTAGTGTTTTTTTTTCTTAAATGAAAAATGGTCAGAAGGGAAACACAACACCCACACACACACACACACACACACACACACACACACACACACACACACACAGAGACATTGCCATAGTACACAGAGATTATTCAGATTTACACTTCATATTATGATTATATTTGACAGACTCATTGGTGAAATAAATTAAGCTTGCAAACATTAAAGAGGTTCTTGTGATACATTTCATTATAAAACAACACTCATTAAAAGTAAGTACAGTACTAAGGGGAACAAAATAGACTCCCACTCCTGGTTACTACCGTTTTCCATTTGTATCAGTTTATTTGTGATTTGCAATAACAGTAAAAAAAAGAGCACACTCGGCGATGAATAAAGTTCCAGGTGCACGACCGCAACAAGACTTTAAATGAGACAAAAAAGTCAGCACACTAAATGTCCTTCAAGTTTCCTTTATCTCGGCAAGAGCAGCGTACAAAACAACAACGGACACGTTTCTGCACTAGGCCTTCATCAGTGTAATGTGACATTGATGAAAAATAAAGGTCTGACTTTCTGTCTTTTCTTTTTTTTAAAGCTTCAGGCAGGTAAGTTACATACAAAGAAAAGAAGGCATGCAAGTTAAAGACTGTTTTAGGTTTTTACAGTTCCACTTGGTTCACTAACTTGTTGCATATTTTGTCCATCCACATGGTTGAATAAGAGAGAGTGAATTAAAGCAGTAAAGTCACAGGCTACAAAATCAGAGACATGAGCTCAAACTTCTCAGGGAAAGGCAAAGCTGAGCGATATGTCTGTGGGTTCATTATTATGAGTAACACCTTCCACATGGCACATAGTCATTTGATTCATTATTAGTGTACAAACATTTGTTTTAAAGTCTATGTGCTTGTGCACTTACTGAAGCTACCGGCCAGGAGGAATCTGTCTTTCCTTATTTCAAATTAAAAATGCCAGGAAGAGCAAAATAAACTGCCTTTCCAAATGTGTGTTTAAAGTGTGTGTTGCCCTAGGACGGAAGGAGCGGTTCAAAGAGCATTGGAAGCCTTGATTAAAGAGTGTGTAATCACAACTGAAGACTAGCAACAGTCTGATGCTGCCTGGGAGGGCCTTACACACGGGGGGAAAAATGGCAAAGGATTCAGCCGATGCACACACGCACACACGCACACACACACACACACACACACACACACACACACACACACACACACACACACACACACACACACACACACAGTGAAACATACCCACATCACACACAGAGAGCAGTTATTTGTAGAAACTGCTTTAATATGTATATTATATATATATATATATATATATATACATATATATATATATATATATATATATAGGGACCATCAGCATTAATTAGGTAATAGTGATTAATTAAGGTGTGACATTAATGCCTTTTTGCACCGCGAGTAATCGCATGCTTTAGGCGCACCGTTTGAAAGCCTCTGCATTGTTCCTCTGTACGTCGACACAGCTAGAGAGGAAGGAAACTGCTGCATCTTTGAATGTCTCATTACAGTTTTAAAAACTCTGGATATTACTATTGATGAGTTCCACCTTACTTCCCTTTAAGAGCACCTGTCTCGCCGTAAATTTGGAATGGAGTAGAACGTAGTGACGCTGCTGGCACGCTCCGGTGGTGAACCACGGCGATCGTCGTTGAAACAGGAGCATTGAAGGTGCACTATGGAGTTTTGATAGAGAAATGTGAAAGTTGGAGAAATGTACAGATTCTGTGGTATATGTTCATAACTCTAGACACAAACTGTCCTCAGAGGAACATTTGGTCCCTGGAAAAAATGTTTGAATATAAAATTCTACATGAGAAGTCATGGTGAAGGGCCTGCAACAGAGAAACAGTAACTCTCCTGGTAGATTTTTAGCTCCAGATAGTGTTCCATGCACCCATTTTATTCTTTGAATAAAGTTTGTGTATTCAGTTCAGAGAATATAGCATAGAATTGTTTCACTTCTCCAATTTTCAAATTGCACTACCAAAACTACATAGTGCACCTTTAACAAGAGTGGCAGCGAACGTCAGCGTAATGCAGACCGCTGCGCACACGGAGTATGTGGAAATTGGGGTGCCAGATAGTGGGCGGCGTGACCAGCAAAATGTGTTGGGACACGCCCCAAATCACTTTGATCCAAGCCATGGGCGGTTCTAGGCAGGGGCCAACAGGGGCCAGTGCCCCTGTAACACTGAGCTTGGTCCCCCCTGTGGCCACCCTTCCAAAAGGAAGAGCCCCCCTAATAACACATACACAGTGACTCAACAACCGGACTCACAATCTATTAAATACTGTTACTGAAACAAATGTAAATCATGCGGTTTGTAATGATGTGCGCTATTATGTGGCATAATATATATAAAGGGATCATCTTTGTGTATTTTTCACCTGGGTTTAATGTTCCCCTCTGACAAAACAACTGGCCCCAGTTTGGCCCCCTCAGTAAAAGTGGCCTAGAACCACCACTGATCCAAGCTCTTTAGATCTGGTTAGGTTTTGAGGTCAGAATTAAATTTAAACGTTAAATTTGCTTTATTAATCAGTTGATCCAGACAAGATTTGGTAGACACTTATTTTTGGTCTATTACACAACGACAAAGTTTCGTAACAGCAAACTATGGAGGAGTGAAGTATCTCACTTCCAGAAGCTCAAGCTGAATGTATCCCTTGAACTTGGCTCTTTTACCAGCATCAAGAATAGTTTCCTCAATAAAAAGTAGAAACACTCATTTGAAAAGTCTCTCATGTATTCCGGGCATCGACGGATCACCTTTTGTTACCTTTCTTTCTGTTTGAAATACCTCTAAACCGGCTGGCTGAGCACAACTTTGATCTCAGAGGAGTTTTTTCGCTGTTCAACTGTGTAAACATCAGCTCCAATTTTCAAAGCTGGGCTCTATATGCATTGTTCGATGTGTCTGAGACTCCCAAATCATTACTAGTTATTTGGCCCTCTCTGACTCTGCTATATGTTGTCCACCTCTGCCCCCCTCCCCCAGCCTCGCTCGCCCTGAGCCCCTCTTTGCTACAATAACAGCTCTGTAATATGTAGGGATACAAGCAAGAAAATAGATTAGGCATGTGTGAGACTGTGTTTGTTTGTGTGAGTGCACGAGGAGAACTAGACCTGCAAAAAAATTGTGGATGTGTATTCCACTACAGTGAACATGATGACTTTCTCTGATGTCTCTATTACCGTTGCAATCCTCAACTGATATCAGCTTCTCTATCCCCCAAACACACACACCAATATAGTCAACACACCTCAATACAAGCTAAGAATACTAAAGCCTTCATAAGAACATTATGGTATCATATGAACATTTCTGAGGTGGGCAGGAATGTATTTGGCCAAATTGATAGTGTAAATACAGGAATATACATTTCCAGCAACCACAGAAACAGATATAGACATGGATATAATTCACACTCTCCAGTGTGAATCTTCCCACTGAAAGAACACAAACACAATCAGGTTAAAAAATGTTCACACTCACAAATAGAAGAAATTCCAGATCTTCTAAAAAGGGCAAATGTCTCCCTTGAGCCAACTGTATCTTGCTTTCTCCAATTAAAGCAAGCCGAAGAAGTTCGTCCCACAGCTGCGTTCAGAATAGAATTGGCAAGACAAAATACACCCAGCAGGTGGGACTGGAAATATTGTGGGTGGCAAAAGCTGTTAATGCACACTTGGCTAAAAAGCGTGCAGTAGTGTTCCTAAAGAGGAAAATTACACTTCCTTTTATGAAGCTTTTTTTTTGGCCTACTTTTGTCCTTAATGCTGTGCACTTTATACAATAGAGCTCATAATGTGACTCTATTACTGTATAACCTGAGGCTTTATTTGTACAAGGTTGACAAGTCTTTAAAGCAAGCAAGGTTTGAAATAGTCTAAACATCACCACCAATGGTGTCACCTTCGTGCCTAACTATGGATAACACGTATTATTCATAAAATCAAAACAGGATCAAAAATTCACCCCTGTACAGAGTTTGCCCATGAGGACAATAACTAATCAGACCTATTTAGTTTTTTGTAAAGATGTTCATTTCTGCTGTAAAAATTGCATTTTTCTGCCATTTTGCCACTTGAGGCTGTTCCTGGATACAGCAATACGTGTCTTCCGTGGTTCCTGGATACAGCCTCAAGTGGACACTCGTCAAACTGCAGAATTTTTCACTTCTGCATTTGCTTCATTTTCCAATACCGGATGTTGCCGCTTGGTTGTCGCCCATCGCTAAACAGCTTTTTGAATTTACTGTGGCAGTTTGCAAGGCCCCCCATAAGGTGGGATACAAGTAAAAGTTTTCTGGGGCCAAGTCACATGGGGAAGGACCACAAAGGTTCGCAAAAAAAAAAGGTCAATCCTAGTTTTAAGCAAAATGACCAAATTGTATTTCACACCTACATACTCACCATTGCCTCTTAAAGCTACAAAGACACACATTTTATGTATTGTTGCTCTAGAAAATTATAGCTTGTTTCAAAATGTACACCACCTCTTCTGAAAGTGATATGAGACTTTTGTTTGGTAATGTCATGACGTAAACGTGCCCAGAGGGAGCTAATGTTAGCCAGGAGGCTAGCGCTAACACAACTGATCAAATGTGCATACGCTGATTAAAATCATATCCTGGGAGGGACCAATCACTGGGCCTCTGAGGGGCCCAACCATTTACAGGGCAGACAGGCCTGTCTTAAAGTAACTGTTTGAAATAATGAAATGGTATTAGATTTGGTGACTGTAACATAGTATCATTTGGGACTTCAAAGTTAGGATTTGAGACCTGCCTGCGAATAATAAATTAACGGCTTTGTCCTACAATATTCTCCATCCTGTTGCTTGTATTCTTTTGCTATTCAGTTTTTAATGCTGGCAAAGTTTCAGTACTTTAAATCCATAGCAGATAATGGGCTGGCTAGCTCAAAGTGTTTCTTTCATCATCATTATTAGGTTTGGCAACAAGGGCAGTATATCACGTGCCAAAAATATTCCAAGAAACTAATCCAAGAGTGACCAACCTTTTTACATCCATCTTTGGAGGAAAATCTCAAATTGGAAACCAATTCTCAGGTCTGATCCTAGCTTAACCTGAGCATGAAGGTAACTTATCTGAAATGTCCTTTATTGCTTAAACTTTAACATTTGCTGAAAACACACTTGACTTCTTGTCGTAAATATCAAGCCGCTCTCTCATCACACACATGAAGGCAACAACAATGATAACAGACTGTTGTGTCCTAAAAAGCCTTTCAAAGCCACTTACACCCACCACTCAGACTTTAACAGAACATAATGTAGCCTCATTTACATCCAGGGTCTTTAGGCTAAGGAGCCTGTAATAGACAGTGACGGTATATATTACTGGTCTGCTGCTTTTCATTATGCAGCTAATGACTCCCTGTCAAGTTCTATTGTAAATGAGCGAGGGGCAAAAGAAGTGTGGGAGGGCAATGAGCGAAAGACAGAGGAGAGGGAGGAGGAGGAGAGAGGAAGACGACATCAGAAGAAATGCTGGAAGACGGAGCTAAATTTGCTGAAATGGTTACCAAATTCCAGACGGTCATGAATGTTTCAATTCCACATCGGATCACTACATAGAAACTTATCCTAAAATCAGCCCTTTTTAAACACTATGTATAAGGACAGAGATTATTTACTACTACCCAAATCCCTGCGTTTCAAACTGAACAACATACTTTCAAAGCAAGAAATCTAATTAAACAGAATGTTTACATATGGAGATAAACCAGTTAGAAGTATCACTAATACTGGAAAGTGTTAGAATTAAATCTGAGGAAAAAAGTGTACATCCATCTGACCTCTGAGTCTGCCTTCTCATTGTAAACAATCGAGCATGGTGCAAGAAAACCAGAGCCCTTCAAGAGGGGCGTGGTCAGACACAGCTCATTTTCATTTAAAGGTACAGACACAGAAACAGCCTGACCAGAGGGCTGAAATAGAGGAGTTCATAGGCATGATCAAATCCAAGATCAGAGTGGTTTTGGGGAGCTCTGAGACTTATTTAAACTGGTTGAAAAGGAGGAGAATATGTGAGATTTAAAATTAGATTTTGTGTTTACAGAGTAGCAGTTGTAGGAAAAAAAATTAACTCAACCATCTTTTACCCAAATAATAAAAGTCTCTTGTCTGATCTTGAGTGCAAAGCTGATAAGTGGTTTACATATTTTAGCAGAAATGCACATTTGACAGATTCAGCTTGCAGCGAGGACTGTGTTATACTGAACGCACAGACATCACAAGTACATTCCTTTTTCAGCATGAAAGAATAATACCAACACCACATTTCTTCACATTAAAATATTTTTGTGGCTAAAAAAAAGTAAAATATCCAGTAGCAGAACATGTAAGCTTATCGGTAGCATCTCTCTCAGTTACTAAGCAACAGTCATGGAGCAAGGCAGTGGAGCGAACATCGCAGTCTGTGAACAATGCGAAACGGCCCAACTGCCACCATGTACAGCTCCGTGTTGGTCTTAATAGGGAGAGTATATCATTCAGTCTAATTAGACTGCCAATAAGCAAGGCTCCCCAAGCGAATACACATGATACACACACTACCGCACACAAACACATGCATTCATGCACACACATACGGCCCTGCATTATTCACTGGTAATTACTTTGTCAATACGGAGCTACACAGCAGTGTGGCCTCACACTGGCCATCATTTAAACACAAACACACACACACACTATCCTTTAATTGCCCTTCAGTCAAGCGCTTTCGTACTTAGTTTCACACACACACAAAAACACACACACACACACACACACACGTACAGTCCTACTTGTGCACCGGCCCATTCAGACTCCCCATGGAGGAAATCTGCCACACTCTTACCACCTGCACTGTGATTGTATGCACACACACACAACAAACACACACACACACAGAGATATGGACTAGTTACTCACACGCAAGGTCAAAGACTTAGCGGCGGGTTCATCAATGTCACATCTTGCTCACTGTTTGTAACATCCCTCCTTCTCTTCTTTCTCTCTATCTTGTCCCCAAAGACTCACACATTGAAAAGCCATTTACTCTGTTGCTTAACTACACTTGGCTCTCTGTCTTCCTCTCACTCCCTTTTATCTGTTCCTAAGTGTTTTCATTTTGTCTTCATCTTTTCACAAAAAAAATTCACAGTTGAGAGGAACAGTTGCCAAAATGTGTATCGAGATAAAAGTATCAGCATCCGTATCAGTTTTCATATTCCTCTTTAAAGGTCACATATTTTGCAAAATACACTTGATCATGTTTTTCAAACACTTATATGTGTCTCTAGTCTGTTGTGAGAAAAGCCCATCCTCTCCGCCTTTTGCCTGCTCCACTTTTCAGAAAACGTGTCCTCAAACAGGCTGTTTGGAGATTTTCCCTTCATGACATCACAAAGGGCAGTAACCCCTCCCCCATGTGTGTGACACTCCCACAGCTAGGTGTTTGTTCCACCCTCTGAGTCTGCCTTCTCACCGTGGACAAAAGAGTATGGGTCTAGAGAAGCTAGTGCCACCCAAGCCCTTCCAGAGAGGGGGAGTGGTCTAACACAGCTCATTTACATTTAGAGCTACAGACACAGAAACAGCCTGTTCTGAGCAGGGCTGAAATAGAGGGGTTTATAGACATGATCAAATACAGGATCAGAGTGGATTTAGAACAAGAAACTTCAAAGACATGATTTATTGAGCTCCGAGCCTAATTAAAAATGGTTGAGGAGGATGATATGTTCCTCTTTAATACTAAAAGCCCGATTATGATACTACTAGCTTTAAGGATGAAGTAAATAGTTCTTATACTGTCTGCATTTATAAATATATTGTTGAGTTCACGGAACTCAACTTAAACTTCTACAGAAACATGAGTCACATATCAGCCAAAGAAAGTGTCTGGTTTCATTCAAATCAGCCTAAATGAAGGTAAGATTGACCTTCCTAACGATGAGAAACTTGATAAAGCGAAGAACTGAAATCTGAATGCTGATTGAATTCCATAGAATTTAAAAAATGAAATGTCGATTGATGATGTCAGGGATGATATCTAGTGAGCAGGTTGTTATCGCAGTATGGAACCTAATCAGGACCCCCACGGAAGTGGAGAGATCTTGCTCACCCAGTTTTTTGCTCACTTGTCACTAATGCCTTAAGTGTGAGGTGCATGAATCAGTGTAGCACCTAGATAGAGTTGTTCTGCCTTGTAAAGTCGGAGTCTGTTGACATTTTCAATCCCATTAGCCAGGCTTCAAACGTCGCTGTATCCCATAGCAAGTTCCTTTAATACGTTTACTTCTTGTGCCGTCTTTATTTGGTAGATTTCTCTGTCATAGTATAGAGGGTTTTTTTACATCTTTATCCACTTTTCACCGCTGTCATCCTTTCCTTTCTCCTTTTCCCTGTCAGTAAACAGTCTTCAGTAACAGATTTCTGTTCACAGATTGATTTGATTCCAGTTAGTCCTCCACAGTCTGTGATAAGAGCCACGTCCCTAGCAACCATCTGCTTGTCTTAGTAACGATTTGTTCTTCTTGACGACGGCGATCTGTCAAGGGATGGCAGACCGTTATTATGCGTAACTGACCAATCAGAATTAAGTATTTAACTAAATGGGATCTAAAAAATGGGATCTGTTCATGTGAGTGTATCTTCTGGGATAACTTAACAGTGGTTGATTAAACAGAATATGTCATATGTATTGAACAGAGGAAATATGAAAAACAACCCTTTTCCCTCAGCAATGACATTTATATCTGGGTAACGTTTAGGTTTGGATAAGAAAAAGAATCACGACTTGGGAAAATTTGTTAGAAATCTTATTTTTTTTAAATATGAAACACTCCGAATATTTTTTCACCCGAACGAATAGAGGTGTCTTTGAAGATTTCCGAAGCTCTAGGCCCAAGATTTGGGAATCAATCCGCAGAGTCTTTTTAAAACACTGGGAGTTTAATTTTCAAAGAGATGGATGCTCACCCTTGAGACATGAAAAGAATGATAATACACGAGGGGCACACAGTACAGAGTGGGCTCATACAGGTAGGTGCTCTGAAACTCGACAAGAAAAGTCAGAAGTCAGGCTGTCGAGTTTCAGAACACAACTAAAGAAACTGGCTGATCACACCTGGGCCTTTGGACTGAGCTTGCGTAGTTTAAATATCACTTTTTTTATCACTGTAATTATCTAATCTGTTAATTTCAGAGGCTGACGCCACTTAGCAGTATGATCTGACAAAACTGAATGTTAAATGAATGTGAACAGTCAATTTGGCAGCTTTGAGACACCCAGCACTCGCTGCAGAGCAGCTGGAAAATCAAGTTTTCTATTCAATTATCTGCTGCTTTGTGCTCCTCGCTCCTCTCATCTCGTCCCCATGGTCCTCTCCTCCCTCTACCCCTGCTGTCATCTCTCCTCCCTTTTTTTCTTTTCTTCTCCCCCGTACTCTTCCTTTACCCCTGCTTCTCCCTTCATTACTTTTTTCATCCCTCCTCCTCTGTTCTTTATTATTTCATTTTGAATTATCATCCCAAAGAAGTGCTCTTAAATTCTCTCTTTCTCTCTGACTCTCCCCTCCTTGTATCTCTCTCTTTGCTTCCCCCTCTCCTGTCCTCCTGTCCCTGCGCCCTCCTCCTCTGATCTGCTCTCCTGGCTCAGGCCCAGTTAAATTACCAGTTCTACAGAGCGATGGTGACAGAGTGCAGAACTTAATTACACACTGGCTGACAGCAAGGACTACGTGTTAGATTTTTTCTTTCTCTCTCTTTCTTTCTTTAGCTCTACTCCTTTTTTTGCTCTTCCCCACCCCCAATACCCTTAACTCTCTACTCTTCTTTCTGTCTTCTTCTTTTGTTTCTCTTTCCTTTCTCTCCCAACATGTGAAACCACTGCAGATATTAAGTAACTTGTACAACATTTTTATCCATTTAAAAATATTCCCAAAGATAAACCATTTCATTGGGTGAAGGGGAAAGCTCTGATGACATTATCTCACTGATTTAGTCTCAGCATTATTATACAGTGTTTTTGGATTTCTCAGTTTGCTTCATTCTGATACATAAATCAAATCTAAATCCTTTTATTTAATTTTACAACTTTATATTCCTTGTTCCTTTCTCATGTGCACAAGTTAAAACCAAGCAGCAACCTCCGGTGTTAAAGTGAAGCCATTGCTGAAGTGTAAAATCCTGCAGTTTGTCGAATGTCTGTTTGAGGCTGGCTTCAGGAGCCTCGGAAGTCACAGTCACACAACAGTAGAAAAAAGCCAGTTTTTACAGCAGAAATGAACATGTTTACAGCCCGGTACAAAAAAACAAATAGGTCTTATTACTTGTTTTCCTCATGGGCACACACTGTACGGGGAGTGAATTTTTTTAAACAGATCCATTTAGATTTTATGAACAATACGTGTTATCCATAGTTAGGCGCGTAGCTGACATGATTGACAGGTGGCCGTTTATGTTTGTGATAAGGCTTAAAACCCGCCTCAATGCAGCTCTCAGCCTGTCGTTAGGTTGACTGAAAGTTAGGCGGAGACAGGATTTCCAGCATGGAGACTGCTGTCGATGAGCCTCCAGAGCCCTCTGTAGTAACAGATGGGTGGCGTCACTCAGGCTTCGTCCTTTCATATTTACAGTCTATGGTTAAAACACTGTTGTCACAGTAATACATTCACTTAGTCTTGGTGATCAACATGGATTACACTCTTTGTGCGTGTTTGTGTTATAAATGCTAAGAAATGGCTCCAGCATCAAAGCTTTATCTGGATGAAACCATAGACTTTTATACAAATGGACAGCTTGCTTCAGGCTCCTCACGTTGAACAAGATGAAGCCAGAATATCCCCATGACAGGCGTGAACATATTTTGTATTTGTAACAATATGTTCACACAGTCGGGCCAAGATATTGATGTCACACGACTTCTGTTAATGAAAAAAATACTTCAGGTTGGTACGGTCCACAGCAGAAATTCCACAAATTATTCTGTCGGTTTGAAGCAGACATTCACAGTTACGGAATTTCAGTGTCTCTTGTGTTACGTTTTCTCTCGCCTTTTCAGCTGTACTCCGCTTATCCAGTGCATGCGGGGCTACAAGAGGCGCATCCATCAACAGAGCTGTCAATCATGGCATTTTATATTGTTTTTTTTAGCATTGAATAAGTAATTAAAAATAAATTTCTCAGACAAAAATGATTACTTGGACAAAAATGGCTTGATAAGAGTTATCATGATGAACATGGTACAAACAAAAAACAAAAAAAATATCAGATGTGCAGTTTTTATTTATTAATTTTTTTAGATTTATTTTTGGCCTTTTTATGCCTTCATTGGAGAGATAGGACAGTGGATGGAGTCAGAAATCAGGCAGAGAGAGATAGAGTGGGGAGTGACATGCAGGAAAGAGGCCACTGGTCGGATTCAAAACCCGGGCCGTCTGCTTCGAGGAATTGCCTCCATACATGGGGCGCTCACAGTAACCACTGTCCCACTGTGTGCATTTTAAATTTATAGTGCAACCCATTTTCAATCTGTTAACATCGAGGAGGCGGGGCTAATGACCTATACTGCTGACAGTCAGCAGGGGGAGCTCTAAATCGTTTTGCTTCGCTCTCAGGTGGCTGTCACTCCGTCGAGCTGAATATACAGTTTAAAGATGAAACTCTGAGGCTGGGGGGGAAGTGTGGAAAATGATTTAATCATTTCCTCTGCTGTTAAATTTCAATCTCTCAATTTGTGTTTTTGTGTTTGGATGTATGTGCATAGATTTGCAATGAATGTGTGTGTTCAGTCACGGCATTTTTGTAGGTCAGTGTGTGTTTTCAGATGTGTGTATTTCCACTGGCATCTGAATGTGTGTGGTCCTTGCACAAGGCAGGTGTACCAGCATTAATTTGTGTTCAGGCTTATTTGTCCACATGTAATCTATTTATTTATTAGTGCTGCCGCTGCAAATGTGCTTAGGTGTGCTCGTGTGTGTTTGTGTGGTGCTAAAAGTAAATAGCTGTATGTACATAACGGATGTATAAAAGTCCAGCAGGGAGGCTGTGTTTCTATTATTCATCATGTTATAATAAATTGATGTCCTCTACCTACAGAAGAGATTGAGATAAAGACAGAGGGGGCCGATAGGAGTAAAGGAACCGAGCATGTGTGCGTACATGTGTGAACCTGTGCATATGTGTGTGTCAGTGTACATGTTTCTAGGAGTGGACAGTCTTGGAACGAGTCTGCATTTTCTGCACGTTCTGGCTGTATGCGTGTGTTAAAGGGCTAATTAATTGAGGGCCACATATAGTGTCTTTCCCCTGGGCTCCCTGTCTAATCTCATCACTGTCAACAATAAGCACAAACCTCAGCAGACATGCAAGTGGACAAGTGTTTGCAAAATATCACAGTTTCAAATGAAGAATCGCACATCCACAAACAAACACACTCACACACACATTCAATGTTACTTAGAGAAGACAGGGATGTAATAAGAAGTACTTTTACATCAGATAGGAGATGGAAAATGCTGAAAAAAGGCAACAAACGCAAATCTAGTGCAATCTCCTTTATTTAAAATCTTTTGAAGAATTTTGCAAGTGAGTCATAATTAACAAAAACTGGCTCATGTTAAAGGAAGTCTGCTGTACTTGCTCTTGGGTTAGGGTTTCAAGTTCAGTCTAAATGAGTTTTTCTTTTGTGATTTTAAACATTTGGGCTTGTTCCTGCTTAACTTCAAAACATTGTGTATTCAATAACCACTAGGACTATAAATTACTTTTTAAATCAATTAAAATCTGAAGGATGTGTTCTAGTACTCATTAAGACCAGGGTTTTATTTTCAGCTTTATAAGTTCTTAGGAACATGAATTTATGTTTTACTGCACCTACTGCTCTGCTTTTGACTTCGGCCCCGAACCAGATTGACGGTTGACAAAGTACAATTTTAGATTAACTGTGTCCACCTCTGCTAAAGAATATAGCTCATTTAAACATATTGGTGTCATACATACATGTATAGCCATACAGGCTCTTTCTCTTTCTTTATTTCTTTCTCTGGGTTTTAAACTCAACAGTATAATTACAAAACACAAGCGGTGATGTCTGCCAACAACAGAGCAGAGACGCCATGGTGGAGACAGTGGAGTAAACCAGGACAAGTGAAGATTGCACAACAACTTTACAGAACAGTAAAGTTTAGGAGAATAACCCCTGTCGCTGTCAGCATGCACAATCAGACTTTTATATATTCAAACATGCAGAAAAGCTTTATTTCAATCTGCACAGCTTTACTCTCTCGCTCTCTGCCAAGACAGCTTTTAACAAACAGATACAAAAAGCGGTCTGTGAGAAGTTTGCTTGTTGTCGTACAATTCGGCAAATGATCGCACCCTTGGCCTTTAGGTTATTTTTAAGGCATTTTTTGCATTTGCATGTAAAGTGTGTGGGCATTAACGTTGGTGTGTGCCGTGTCTGGGTGTGTTCAGAGTCCAAGGGGCGTCAGCCTTTATCAATATTTGACTGCAGAACCAGAGACTGGATGAATCTTTAATATGACCTTGGAGCAGAGCAAAGAGACGAAGAGACAAGAGAGAGAGAGATGGAGGGATGGCAGGACAGATAATGTGAGAGGGAGACCATAGAGGTTCGATGAAAGGAAGAGAAATAATAATGGGAGGGGGACAGGGCGCTATTTTTAAACCATCTGCATTCACAGGAGTCACAAAAAAAAAAGATGTATTATCATAAAATTTTAAAGATTTTTAAGAAAGACCACAACTTGGTGGTTACAAGACAATGAGCTTACATAATTTAAAATGAATGTTGCTAAGATCAGTACACACTACAAGATAATCTGCCTGATTTTGCACCAGACTGTAAACATTTTTGCCTAGGGCCCCAATACACTCCATATTCCCCACTGATCATGTAAAGCCATGCATGTTTTGTATTACTACAATATGTACAAGAGGTAACCATGCTCAGGCCCAGTTTGTACTGGAGCAATGTGACTGTAGGCCAGTTGGGGAATGGGGAAGGGGGGACAATCGTGCTCCAGCAGTGTGAGCGTACCCTGAAGAGTGATCTTATCTGAACAGAAAGACGTAGGGGGCTGCCTCGATTACAAATTCTAAATATTAAACATGTTCAGTATTTATGATCCAATCTCCTGTTGTGTGGGCGGGACCCAGAGGAGAGCCGGGCCACACTCCAGGGATTTTCACATGGAACGAAGCGATAGCCAAGCTGGCTGAAGAGGGAAGAACAAAGACTGCAGTGAATCAGATGTTTCTCACCTCCATGTCATGTATGTAAGACCCATCTTCACTTCTTCTCCATGTTTAACTTTACTCTAAGTGAATTTTTTGCTACAACAAGTAAATATAGTGTCACAAATTCTTCCTGCACATCATCAGCCATGTTTGTTTACTTCTTAATTGCGTTTGACCGCAAGACATTTCATGAGATTTCCAGTTTTGAGAGTCAGGACTCTAGTTAGCTGATGGTGTGTGGTGTGCTGGAGCAAATATATATGATTGTTTGTGGTCATGTGTTAAAATATTAAGATATTTCAAATCTTTTACTGTGGGCAAGGCACTAGATCCGTTTTTCTCCCCACCTTCCTCTCTTGCACACTAAACCTCATTGACATTATTGCCTGGTAGCTACAGACTAAGAGCCCCCTTCTAAAGCCGATTAGAGAGAGAGAGAGAGAGAGAGAGAGAGAGAGAGCGAGAGAGAGAGAGAGAGAGAGAGAGAGAGAGAGAGAGAGCGCAAACGACAGTAACAGAGAGGACAGAAGAAGGACACTTTGAAAATGATGATGACAAAATGCATGACCATGGATAGATGCAGGGGAGGGGAGACAACATAATAAAAAAGAAAAGAGACAAGTGGTGAAGAAATATTGGCAGAGTTCAGCCACTTCAGTGAAAGATAGAAGTGGTTTGGCGTTCAAATTGATCACCAGGAGCTACATATTTTTAGAATAGGCTGCAGGGTGCATACTTTTTTCCATTTACATGGTAGATAATGTAAAATGTCATAAGAGACACATAGCCAATTTTTAGACAAGAACTCTAGAAGTAGACAACAATTAATTTGCTTAAACCGGAGGCGGGGAAAAAGGAAGGTTGATGGAGCTCGGACTTCAGCTGGGACTTGACCAGTCTGTAAATGAGTTGTGCATCCATACAGCCTACACAATCAAGCCACATGTTATATTCAACCCTCTCACAAGTGTGCAAGTTATGTGTGACTTGCACCTATACAGTGACCAAGAGGGGTCTAGAACACACACAGCAACCTCCGCCATCAGTGTGTCAATGTGTAGGTGTGACATGCGGTGTAAAAGTGCTTTGAGTAGTCAGAAGACTAGAAAAGCGTTATACAAGCTCAAGTCCATTTACTAATTACCATTCTATACTATATATATGAGAAACGAGTGAATATTCTCATCTGACTGAGTAAGCCAATACACATATTTACCAAAAGGTTTAACTACTATTACACCAGCATCACCAGTACTGGGCAGAACACTGATGAAATATTAACAGAGCTCATTTTGTTGGTGTTACTGTGGTGAAGCTGAACACAGGCTGGGCTTTGGAAGAAATCCATTTCCAGAGGTTGTAGATGGGATTGGAATCTGTCTCGACCAATGAACGCAGCTCTCTCCTCTTCCCTCATCTAAACGGGAGTAAGAAGATTCTAGAGAGGCTTTGAAATACAAAGCTTTCCTCACAGAAAACTGATCCTTGTTTGGGTGGAACAGAAACAAGACAAATATTAACTGTTCAGCTGTGATAGTTTGGGAGGCAATAACACATCTGGTTATTGTTGTTGTTCCAGACAATGCATTATCTGCCATAGAGAATGATGTAATATTAGATGAGCAGTGAAAAGCAATGACAGGCTCCATCATTAAAAATGGAGCAATAAAGGCTGATAAGATGGAGCCTATTTTCACAATTAACACGCCTCGGACATAAATACAGGACTCCTTCTAATCTTAGCCTGACTCTTCTCTTAACAATGGGAGCAGCATGTATAACCGAAGGGTTGCAAGTATGCGATTGGGGCTGGAAGCTGGAGAGGTTTACTTTCTGAGCACTGCGGTAGTGCCCTTGACCAAAACACTGAACCCCACACTTCCCAGTTCCTGCAATCCCCTCACTCTCCCACCTCTCTAGGTCTATAGGTCCTGTTTGAGCGTTTTGGCCTGTGTCAGTGGCAGCTGAGGCATTGTTCTCCAGGCTGGGCACAATTTCACACAGATGGACAAGAGAGAGTCTAGCGTAGTTTGGTAGCCTGATGCTAACACTTTCTGGAAAATGCTGTTAACTGGCTAACAGTATTAGCAGTGCCATCATTTTAACTATAGGAAACAATCTATTTGACTTAGCATACTCAACAAACAACACCATATGCACTACTTTCAGGCATATATTTCTTAAACTCTGAGGAGACATACTTGAAAAACTGCTGACTCATGCTAGTCTTGTCAGCTGCACTGATCCAGTGACAATGCATGACTAGCTCCCTATGTCTCAGTTCATGGGAGTTGTCCCTCTGCTGCCTACCTTTGGGTGGTGGTGTGTAATGCGTTCATGGACGCATTTTTCCTGCGCCCATTGAAGCTCCTATCTCTTGCATTGAAGAGGAGCACATGTGCACCATATAACGGGAGTCAATGGATTTGAGTGCCCAAGATTGGAAACACTCCACCAACCAGTAACTTTAGACCGAGCAGCAATCTATTGATTCAATCCATTTTTATTTATATAATGCAAAGTCATTACAAAAGTTATGTAAGGACACTTCAAGAGCAGGTCAAGACTATGTGCTTTGTTACTATTTACAGAGACCTAACATGAGCAATGAGCAATCAATGAAAGCAATGAACAGCAACAACAAACACACATACAGAGCTGCAACTATTCATGTTTGTTTGTAGGCTGATGTTTTAGCTAATGCTGCTGTGTAGTAAAAACCAGCTGGATAACGCTGAATGTAGTAATTTAATTAGAGAAAGCTTATGCACACACTTGCACACACAGCAGTGACACAACAGCCTGTTATCTTCAGTTTAAGAGGGGCAACAAAAGGGCAACAGTGAGAGAGAGAGGGAGAGAGGCAGACATAACACACTGTATTGTAGTGAACAGCGTGTGGTGTGTGAACAGAAAACAACCAAACACACAAGTAGAGCAGCTGAATGAAGAGTGCAGGAAAGTCAAGTGGATGTCTTTACATGACAAAGCCGCTTGTGTTAATTAGTCATGCTGGAGAGAGATGTAAGCTAGGAGTGCTGTTAACACAGAAAATAATTTTATAGTATAAGTCATAATGGGCACACACATACCCACTCACACAGGTTCCCACAGGGTGAAATCACGTCATTCCTCATCTCTGCTGTGTCATATCTAAATGTTACATTTCTGAGTGTTATTCTCCACAGTTTCACTGCGTGCTCACCAAGAGACTGTCTCATGGCGCTCACATCTTGCCCTCTCAAAAGCCCTTTTCAGATTGCAATTCTGCAGCAGCGCCATCATGAAGTTCTGCAATCATTACGCCTTTGTACTTACTCTAGCTCGAGCCCACAACCCTTGATGTCCTCCCCTTTCTAGGTGCAACAACACATGATCCGATCAGTGAACATTACCAATTGTTCTTTGTTCTTAATAATGATAGGGCTCACTTGGGAAATTAACTGATTTATATTTAATGAACAGCAAATCTCAGTCAGAGTTCATGACAAGGAAGCCATTCTAGGCTGCATTTTAAAAACCCAACTATTGATGCAGCTTGCAGCATATTGACAACGCTCACTGACAAAAATGTTCTGAAATTTTCAGGGTGAGCTGCTTGGAATGAACATAGACAGCCAGAATAATTCCTGATTCCTCTAGAATGTTCCACATGACGTCTGGAAGGAACATGTGAGAAAGGAGCATGAAACTTTCATGACAATTCAGAGCGATAGAGTTGGAGGAGGGGGGTTTTGTTTATATCCTGCAACCCAGTGCACAAATGATGCAATCTACATGCACATAAAGAGACTGCTTCATTTTGTTATCTGTTGGCCAGTATGATATTATCCACTCATTGTCCAGTTATGTCGAACTACTCCATAAAATTGTCATCACAGCATCAGACTCTGTGAATTTCTGCATCATTCTTTTTACGTCTCTGGAGCGTGCCAACAGCGCCACTACGCTCTGCTCCATTTCAAATACGCTAAGAGTCTATTATCGACAGAGTACGCTTCAGGCACCCGTCAAGCTGGACAGAATAGAACAACCCTGACAGGAAGTCAGACAAGGAAACGCACAGGGGGTCTCGTCAATTTCAAAATAAAACACAATATACAGACTCACAATCATATTTTCCATCACTTTGTCAACATCGTCAAAACCGACCCAAACGAACAACAAAGCAACCTAAGACATACAAAGTAACATTTTGTTTGTGAGTTTTTCTCTTTATTCTCACGTGATCTTCATCGTTCTCATGTGATGTGTGTACAGCTTATCCTGGCCGCGCTCCTCTGCACTCACGCTCAAGAAACGGACCCAGTGGGGCAGGGCACTCGCCGACCAATGGAGCAAAAGCATGGCACTGACAGGTCATGGCACGCACAGAGTATGGGGAAATTTGGAGGATAGCCTCCCGCTGTGAGGTGAAGTGCGCATACATGAAAACCACTCGAACAGTGAGTGTCCATGTCGGCTGCTTATTAGTCTGTCAGAGTGAGCAGAAATGTTGTGTGGACTGCACACTCAAATCTGGACCTGTAAACCCTTCTTCTGTACTTTCTGTTACAAGATGAATGTTTTTCTTGAACTGGAACTGGAATCACCAAAAAAAAAAAAAAAAAAAATAGCAATGAAATGTTCTTTATTATGTAACTTATTTGTTGCAATTATGTCATGAAGTTACATCACTTACCTGAACCACTCAGCATCCCATGCAAAACAAAACTGTCTGTCTCGCCAGCAGCTGTCGTACAATAAGAGCTTATAAATGTTGAATGTCTCTCAACAGCTGCTCTATTTCTCTCGTTCCCTGTCACTGTCTCCATTCTCAACAATGGTGAATAAGTAATTTGCCTTTTTGCCCTCAGCACTTTAAGCATCCAGAGTGATGGAAAATAAATTCACATCTCTCCTCAAACAACCTCTAAGGTCACATTGGTTCTGCTGTATGGGATCCTCCTGTGTGCTTTTTCCTGTAGTCTTGAACATTATTTATTTTTAGCTTAGTATTAATATCTTATTACATTTTTCTGACACAGTGATTCAGAAATCGCTGTTTTATGGAGGCCAGCTTTCATGTTTAACAACGTGTGACATTTAACCAGTGAAAATCTTTACGTGGATGTTTCCTCAAATTACAGATGTTGTGTGCGCATGGAGGTCTTGCGTTTGTTTGAGCATGAGTGTGTGTGTCAGCAGAAAAGAGACCTTTGTGTTTGGATGCTGTCCTATTTTGTGTACATGGCATACACGTATACACCGTTTATATACGATACCATGTGCAATACAAATAAGCCTCACGCACATTTGCACACTCATAAACGGTTATCTCAACCCTGGTTTGCATGCTAGGAGTTAATCAGCGATTAGATCACGCTGGGATCTAATCGCTCTCTGATCTCATTTTAAGCTGTGTCAGATAACACACACACACACACACACACACACGCACACACACACACACACACACAGATGCAGACACAGCACATCTTGTGGAGGTGTTGAAAGACTGTTAAAATCCAGAAGGCGGGGCAGAAACAACAGAAGTATAAGAAAAACGTTTTTTTCCGAGGTGATAAATCTGGCTTGTAGAGGTAAATAATATATAGAGGAAATGTGTTGGTAAAACATTAATGCCATATGGAACATGGTGTTGTTGTACATTTTACACTCTCTTTCATATCTGTATTTCCAGCTTCACTTCAAACAACATAAGTTTATTTTAGTTGAGCATAGAAAACCATGTTAATACTAAATACACAACATAGAGGTTTACAGATAAAGACATCTCCTTCTTTATTTTAACGTTTCATTTGTTTCTTCCTACCTCTCTCTCTCTCTCTCTCGCTGTATCAGCCCAGCAGGGATCTAGATAAGACTCTATGCTATCTTCCTCTCTCTCTTTTCGAATCTATTCGTTCTGTCTGTCTGGAGCAATGACGCTATAGAAATCTGGCCTTGACTTAAGAAGACCAGGAGAGATATTGAAGAGAGATGGATGTATAAACCTTAATTTGACCCCCTGCAGGACAGAATGTGATGCATTCAGGGACTCTGCAGCCATGTGTATGTCTGAGTGTTACTGCCTGAACGTTTGTGTAAGGGATATTCTGCAGGAAGTGTGAGATTCTGCACCAATGTGTCAAGTGTGTGCACGCTTGTACGCGCGCACGTGTGTGTGTATGTGTATGCGTGCATATTTTCACAAATGTGCTCCTATGACTTCCAGGCATTCTTTTCAGTGTTGTCATGCCTGTGTAGCAACTGTCGAGCTCATTAGCACATTCAGTGAATGGGCTAATCTAAGAAACAGTTCTGCCTGTGTGTAAACCTACTTTCCTCTACCCATTAGCTTCATTGTGTTTTTTTCTTACACGATATAATTCTATCTGCAGTCTTAATTTAATAACTGTACATAAGATGCTTTTGGAAATGGAGAAAAAAACATGTATTGCAGATGTCTTTAAAATGGTAAAAGAGAAATGTAAATCACTGATCAGAGAATAACAATGGATACAGACATTGTATTAACCCATATCAGCCACTATTTGACAAGCAGAATGCGAGGCGGAGATACCATTATCAAATCAACAAATGAAGAGCATATCATTTTTAGAATGCAGATACCATCATTCAAGAAGAGATCCAAGAGTCTGAGCATAAATGACAGGAAGCACTGAAGCTGTGAGCGAGGCTTGATGTGAAACAGCGCCTTCATCAACAACACCTTTATACAGGGTAATTATCACAAACACACAGGCTTTACACTTCATGTCTGTTTACTCCACTTTGGTAAACTTCTTAATGCTCTTTTTTCTCTCGACTGAGCTGTTTCTTCGCATCAACAGGGTGGCGTAAAAGTAACCGTCCATCTCAACATGTTCGCTCACTATACACTTACAGAGTGATGTCCAGCTTCAGGGTCGGTGATACATCGGTATCTGACCTCTGAGTTCCCTACAGGACTCAGATACAGTGTCACTTTTGTATTGATTGGACTCTGTAGCCAGCGCTTATTATTCACACACTGCTCTCTCTGTTGTGCCTCGTCACAATTTGTCCTTTTTTTTGCTGCAGTCGGTGCTGCATCAAAGCACAGCAGGGGAACTGACAATAGGAAATGATAGTTCCCATCCATATGGTGTCCAGTTACACACATATACACCCACACACAAACAAAACACACACAAACACACTCACACGTACAAGCAGCGAGGGAGGGAAAAGATCTAACATCCTATCTTTGACCGACTGTAGCGGTCGCCCACATAAAAGTCCGCTTGGCTCTGCTCTGATCACATAATTGCTCTGTGCTGGCGTCTCTCTCACACACACACACACACACACACACACTCTATCATTGTTGAATACAGCATGAGCAGACCGTTCACACATGCATGTATACCTACAAGCATGCTTCCACACACATACTGTACTTGGCAAACACTGCACAAAAAGTCCCACCAGCTCTCCCACACAGATGGCACGTTAAATGTGAGCGAGACACCGACATACACAAAAAGAAAGGTAGAAGGTAAAAGAGGAGACTGAGAGAGAAAAAGTGCAGCAAACACTCTTGAAACTCAACCTGCACTGAGTTTGGAACAGGCCTATGTTTTCTCTTTGATATAACTTGGTCCCCTTTGGACGGTTTCTCTGATTAAAAGTGAACATTTCTCTTCCGTTCCAATGTTTCCTGGAAGTTTCGTCTTTTAAAAGTTATAAGAGTAAGAGTACAAAATGTGGATGTCAGGGAGGTCTGGCTTCTGCTGCATTTGTCCTGGACACATCAATAAAGCCCTGCCAGCTGCCTGAACATGTCCCATAGAGCCTGATCTTTGACCTCTGGTTGAGAGAAGAACCCTAGTTCCTGTGCAGGGTTCGAGGAACCATGGCTCAATGGCCTGTAGCTACATAAAGTAGTGTGTTACTTCCCAAACATTTTGTCACTCAGATGCGGTCACTCTTGTGTTAGCAACAAGAATAATGCTCCAGCACTTGAACTTTACAAGCCGAGAAATAACTTCTTTTTTTTTCTGTTTCAGTTGCCTTTAGAAATCTAGAAAACATCCAAGTTATGAATATACAATATTTAAGAGGTTGAGCTGAAGCTGACCCTCAACAGAAATAAATACTTAGTACTCAATATGAATTATTTCCTCTGGATATTTAAGAGTTTATAGTTTGACACTGCAGGACATTTGTTAAATCCGCATTTAATCAAGAATCTACAGTAATTAAGAAAGTAAAGTAGCTAATAAGTAAACACTACGAGATAATCGATCAAAGTCAGCAAAGGCCTGATTATCTGATGGTTCCAAATATAAGCGTTCAATAAGGAAATAAAATGAATCAGCTCATCCTCATTTACCTCAACTCATGCGGAGCCCTCATTTCTTTCTAAATACAGATTATTCAGGAGTGTGTGACATCACTTATTTGCAACTAAGCTCTGCCTCTTCCAAGCCTCTGATGAGAACGTCCACGGATAAATTATAAAGTAAAATTAAAAATCTTTCATTTCAGTGTTTTTAAACTTTTTTGTTCATGTCAGAGTGTGTATTCAAATAGTGTTTTACAGAAGCGCTGTGATGATCAGTAATGCCTTACTACTGTGTGTGTGTGTGTGTGTGTGTGTGTGTGTATGTGTGTGATTACAAAGGAGGATTGTCAGATCTTCACACATAGTTCAAAAAGTCCTGCGTTACAGGGGAATCCATTCTAACTGGATGGCTGTAAAGAGATGACCTGCGTTGTTTGAAAGGGATACTTCCTGTTTTTAGCCTCTTCCGGACGTGGCAGGGGGGCATACCAAGAAAGTTGCTACTGCTACAGGTCATATATTTAATAACAGAGACTCAAAGCGACTATAAGCAGAGAACTGGTTATGTACCTTTATGTCACACAAACTAATAAGCCACACTAAACTCACTGTACAGTATC
This sequence comes from Labrus mixtus, assembly GCF_963584025.1. NCBI lineage: Eukaryota > Metazoa > Chordata > Actinopteri > Labriformes > Labridae > Labrus > Labrus mixtus. The sequence goes on from NC_083621.1 coordinate 22,460,169, forward strand.
ACTCACAGCTTTATTGAGTGCTCATTTCAAACATCAATAGCCACTCAAACTCTCTCCGTCAAGCTGATCAGCTAGACACAACAAATCGATCCTGAACAAAAGACCATCAGCAGATCTGCCATCAGCTGGCTGCCGATACACAAATGAGCACAGAAGGAGCAACATTGACAGCAGCAGTAAGACGGGTCGATCATAGAGGAGTGGGAAAGGAAACCTAAAGAACAGCCATGAGAGCTCGACGATACAGGGAGAGAGAGAAAGGAGGAGGTTGTGATTGTGAGAGAGAGAAGCAAAGAAGTTAAGTCATATCAGACAAGAGTGGAGAGAACTGTTGGGAAAGAAGAGATGAAGCATATGTTTGACAGCGAGTAGGATAATATGAGTCAGAAAGAGAAGATGAGAAAGACAAGAGGTGGCATTATCGTTCAGTTGGAGAGAAGACTGAAGAGTGTTTTCATGAAAAAGACAGAGAGTGAAATGAAAACAACAAAAACAAAGAGACGTAGAAAAGAAGCCTGGGAACCTTCGAGGAGAGAGGCTCATTTTCAGCAAAGTCTACAAGACGTGAAGTGTACCCGCAGACAACAAAAAACCAAGGCTGTTCACCTGAGTTCCTCTTGGAGATGTATTTGACGTCGTCACAGACTCCTGAGGTGAGGAAGAGGGGGAGGAGGAGGAGGAAGAGGGGGGATAAAGTCTTCATCTCTCTATTCTCCACTGGCACCTAAAGAAAACAGAAAATAGGGGGACAAAGTGTTAAAAAAAAATCATCATTCTGATTCACACTTTAAACTAGAAATCATGAGCAAAGAACATCCAAACTGTATCTGGATTCAGACCGAGTGGCTAACCGCCAGTGTTGAATAATGAAGCCAGGAAAACTGCAGTGAACCAAGTGTCCACTTGAGGCTGAAGAATCCCCTTCAGGACCCTTTATAAAATCATAGACATTACACAGAAGCAGTCTCAGTGAAATGTTGTCCTAAACTAACTTGGTGTCAACTATTGCAACAGGCAGAGAGCTGGAGCTGAGGGGCGGGCCTTAGACCTCCTGACAAACAGCTACAGCACACCTACCTGTCAGTCAGATCAGCCACGCCCCCTCATTATGAATAGCTCTAATTCATAAAATCTGATTGGATGTGTTATGAAAAAAATCCAGCCGTGTACAGTTTGTGCAGATAATGAAATGAGCTATCAGGATGTTTATTTCTGCTGTCATGATTTACATTTTAATTAAGCAGAAATGCTCACAGCCCGATTCTTAAAAACTACTGTATTTGGTATCAGTTGCTCGCTTTTCTCTTTTACACCACATGGGGGTAGATTTGTTGTTATAACTCATCAGTTTAAATACGATGAATCCTCAAAGTAATTCTTAAAATTTGCACAATTAAATGGTAATTAGTAAATGGACTTGATCTTGTACAGCGCTTTTCTAGTCTTCTGCGCTTTTACACCACAGATCACACCTACACATTCACACACTGATGGCAGAGGCTGCTATGTAAAGTGACCATCAGAAGTAACTAATCCCATTCATTAAAAATGTTAAATGTCTTGCCCAAGGACACATCAGACATGTGGCTGCAGGAGCTGGGTATCGTACCCCCAACCGTCTCTACCTCTGAGCCAAAGCCGCCCCAGGGGTGAGGTTGAGTTGCACCAGTTCTACTTTGTAGATAGAGTGACAATATTTCCAATATGGCTTCCACCATTGTTTGGCTTCAAAACTGTTCAGAAACGAATAGGTAACTTCACAGAGATTATGCCCATGTTTTATAATGTCTAGAATTAAGAACAAAATAACATGGAGTCTTAACTTATTGTTAGAAATTCCATTGCTAGGACAATAACAAGTAGAAAGCATGCAGTCTCTTTAGACTGGCTGACTCGTACGTACAATGCTAAAGAAAAAACAACCTGGAAGTCTTGTACTGAGATGTTGCTCTTATTTCCCTGTGAACTCAATGTACCATGCTGCCTTACAATTTGTCTCTAGGCACACTGTCAGTCATGCTCTTTGTTAACAAATGCCTACATTCCCCACTTTGGAAATCCCTGGTCCCTGGTATGGGTTTCCATCTTGTAGGAGAAAGTATGTTTGTCTTTGTTGCAGGAGAATGGACTATCAGAACATCTCTACATGAACTACCTTATGTTCACTGCTGATTTTAAAAACTGTCAGCGGCTGTAACCTCTGGTCTCATGGACTTATTATACATATTATTCCACAAACTCGCTCTGGCTTTGGTAAAAGTGCTTTTTCAGTCTTTGCTCCTTTACCTTAGTGTGGGCTGCAGAGTCTCTTTAAACTAAAGCATTGTATTAGCTTGGAATAATATAAAAGCAAGATTACGGTTCATTTGACCAGCGCATGCAGTCCAGTGTTTGTCTCCTTGGAGCGATAAATACTATGTTGCCTTTTTTTGAACCATGCGATTTTAAGATCAATGTTTGTATCTCTCATATATTTTATACGCAGCAAAATGAAAAGTACAAAGAAAATAGAGTTAGTCCAAATCTTGTTGAGTGTGGCCTGAAAAAGTCAAAACAAAACGCTTTATCACAACTCTCCCAGCGAGAACACCAAAAAACATTAATATTGATCTGAAAAGAGGGTTTGCTGGGGCTTTGGAAAAATCTATTTTTTTTAAATGATTAAAATCAAAACACAGAAACTAAATTAGATTTGACCAAAGGCCATGAATAGAAACGCCGCAGAGGCTTTGGGACACGTACATACACACACAAGCCATGTGCGCACACTCACTCACACAAACTCCGTCTTTGAACCAGCCATGTGAAATCACATTGATAGTAACACAATCAGATTTTCACATGCTCTCTGTGCACTCACTCTGGGTTTGTACACTCACACACACACATACACACACGAGTGAAAGCGCAGAGATTTGCCATGCCAGCAATCATGTCGTCTTTAACACGTGACATTAAAAGGGAACTCTAACTGCATGTTGATTGGTTCTGATTGAAATCACATTTGAGTCGGGATAGTAATGATTGAACCTGGGACAATGTTGATACGTGATCCACACTTGTTGGGTGGGTATTAGACTCCTGAACTGGGACAAATGGGATGTGAAGACAAAGCTTAAATGTCGAGGGAAACTTCATGTTGCTGCTACTAAATGTTGGACAAATATTCATCAGCAGTCTCTCATTGCATCTTGACTCTCAGCACAAACTTTCTTGCGCGCAGATGTTTTGGCTATAAAATTATATGTCCAATATAACTCCCACATGTTAAAGATGTAACAACAGTCATTGCTCTACAGCTGTTTTTTCTTTTCAAACGTGACTCTCTGAAGATGAACAACTCCCTAAAACTGAAATAGGATGAATTTATTTGAAAACCAGTCCTGCAATAATTTCAGCGACTAGTGTGGGCTTGTTTTGTGCCACAGATCATCTGAAGTCGTGGGGTGCAGCTGTGAGACTTCCAATCTTACAACTACACTTTTTTTCAGTGTCCAGCTCTGGCCTGTTTTTTGTGTTGATTGAGACGACTGCAGAAATCTTTCACACAGATGGGATGTGGCGACCGGATGGAGAGTGGCTTTTTTCATTACCCACCAATGTACAGGTGAGGCTGAGGGCGAGATTTGACTTGTTACAGTTTGCTGTCTTTGTTTTAGTTGTGATGTGTGGTGTAGATTCATTGTCAGCCCCATGTCCACCTGGAGGAGCTCTCACAACACTTGCCATGCTCTGCTGGCCTTGACGTAATAACCATACAACAGCACAATAAACACAAAGAAAACAGAAAAATGGCAAATAAAGAAAGAGACAGGAAGTAAAATCTCATATATGATAAAAGCTGATGAATAAAATGGGACTGAAGGTGGGATTTGAAAAGGCAGCAGCGAGAACAGTGTTACGTGAAGGGGCTGCTGGTTCTAATGTTTGTGGGTTACACTTTTCAAAAACAGATTCCCGACTGTGATTCAACCTAGATCTTGGAACAACCCACCTGTTCTGCAGACCTGTGTGACCTTGATATAACATGTGGTAGTAATAGGTTGGTAAAACAGAATGATGGATAAAACGGTTGTTTCAGTCTCGTTGACCAAGAGGTTTGTGGAACACTGTGCATAAACTATAAGGAAAAATATCAAAATAATTTGGACATGAAGAAAGTAAACCTTCCAGTTGAGAGACGACCGACTCTGCCAACTGAGTCACCGTCACCCCTTAGAAATAGATTTTTTTTTACCAAAGTTGGAACTATAAACCTATGTTCATCTGTTAATGGCTTAGAAAACAGAAATGCTTAGTTCATTTGAACTGTTCTGGACTTTTTCTTGAAAGAGAAAGGGGAGTTTGTTAAGTGCTATGTCCTATACAGATGGGTCAAAGTAGTTGTTACGGCTGTACTGTGTGTCCAACAAGAGTTCCAGTAAAACTATGTATCATGCACAGTCTTCATTGTTGTTATTGAGCTAAGATTGGTAGCAGAGGATGGCCGCTTGGCTATAACGAAGTTCCACTGGCGTTTGACGAGAAAAACCCATACAAAAGTTGGAAAAATTAGGTTGAAATTTGGAGGCTAGTTTCCGACTTGGAGAAGAAGAAGCAGGCATTTGCAGTTGCCTTGTTGTTGCTAACCGGAAGAGCGAAGGATAGCACGCTGACTGAGGACTTGAGTAAGGATGATGGAATCACTAAACTTCTGACAAAATGAGACTGTGTTGGCAGAACGAAGCATACACAGGGTTTGACCAGATAACAAGGGAAAATGGCGTTCCAATGATGGATTACATTGACGAGTTTGAAAGTTGAGTAAGTTCAACATGGAGCTCCCAGATGCTGTATTAGCTTTTGAGCTTCTCGACAAGGTTGGACTTAGTGTTAAAGACAAACAACCAGCGCTTACCGCTTGTCAGCTTTGCAGATAATCTTTGGGGATAACGGGCCACAAGAGGGCACCAATGAACAAAGAATGAGTACAGAAGCTGACTCTGCATAATACACAAGATTTCATGGCAAGTGAGAAGGTAAACAAAGTCAACAAGGGACCGTGCAGGGCACAAATCCACGCAACAGACACGGGAGACGAACCAGATGTGCCGTTTGCCAGCACATATCACTGGGCAAAAGATTGTCCACATAAAAATGAACATGCCTAATTGACAGAGGATGAAAGAATAACAGATGCTGTTGAAGAGTGTAACATTACTGTGTTGTCAAAAGAATCACAGACTGACACAGAGATGTTCATGGTGGAGTCTTTGAGAACAGCTGTAATTGACACAGTCTGCACCAGAACTGTGTGTGGAGAAAAATGGGTGGCAAAAAAAGTGAAAAAGTTTTGATATACAAATTTGGCACGTCTGGGATGAGACAATACAGTCTCTCGGTTCTCTCTGATCAAAGTAAGCTTTCATTCAGAGACAAAGCGCTTCTCCCTGCACATATTTATCCAGACACCACATAGAAATGTGTCACACTTTGCTGTAGAGACAGTGTTTAAATGTTCCTGCTATTCATCAATAATATGTGAAAGTACTGCGTATATGTTTGAATACAAAGTGCCTGTCAGCCTTGCATCAGCCAAACAGTGTCTGATTCTTTGTAAAAAGAACTGAGGGCCTGGTTCACAAGAGGAGCGCGCTGCTTCTGTGTCCTCTACACTTATGCAAGTCAGTAAAAAAACAACAACTGATAATAATTCATAAAACACAAGCAAAGGGTTAAATGCACCCTTTACCCCCGATCCCCACATACTCCGTCAGTGCCACGTTTTTGCTCCGTCTGACGGCGCGCACCCTGCCCCAATGGTTCAGGTTCCTGAACGTGAGTGCAGCAGGGTACAGCCATGAGCTGCCGTAAACACATCACAGGAGAACTACACGAAACCAACACGTTGCTTTGTCTTTCTGAGGATGATTTGCTGTTCGTTTGGTGACTGTTTTGTCGTTATCTTGATAAAGTGATTAAAAATACAGTAATGAGTCCGTATATTGTGTTTTATTTTGAAATTGACCGGATGCTCTGTGGGTTTCCCTGTCTGACTTCCTGTCCGGGTTGTTATATTCTGTCCAGCGTGCCTGCAGCGTACTCCGTCGAAAATATACTCACGTATTATACTAATATCATTGACTAGAGTGGCAGCTGCTCTGATGGACCGCTGCACACTAGGAGTATGTGTAAATTTGGGGTAACTGCACTGCAGAGCATACAGCTTCTCTGTGCTAACCACGTGTAGAGCCATTGAGTGTTAGCTTGTTTTTGTTTTTCTAAGAGTTACTCTTGCTTGCTCCATTCAGGGACACACATTTGTTTTTAAACGGTTTCATTTGTAATGCTTGGTGCTTTAGTAAACACATTTATATTTTCATTACTCTTAATTGAATACAGTGTTAGTTCTTTTGAAAGTTGATGGTCAGAGTCTGTGCTGGTGTCAACAGGATTGGACACATATGTTGCAGGTGCAGGCGGGAGTGGATCACACACACTGCGGGAGCGTGAGGTAATGGTCAGAAGTCCAGTGGAAGCAGGCGGGGGCGGGATTAAGAAAACAGTCTTGCAAAACAGGACTTAGTTCCGTGCCTTGCGGTGGTTTTCGAGGTGTAATTTATTAATCCACAGATTTCCATCTGAGTCCACATGCTTAAACACGTCAGTGCCAAATATACGATTTTTGTGTTTTAAAAAAAGCAAAAAAAATGTAGACAGTCATACGCTGTTTTTATTCTGTGCAAAGAAAGACAAGCGTGTGAAATGAAAGTCATACACTTGTCCTGCTTCAGGGCTCCACACACAATTAGATTGGCACATGGGACCAACCAGACTTTGCAGGACCTGTAGTTCCATGCTTTCTGTGAAAAAGCGGCTTTGACAGATCATGCAATGCCGAGGGAGAAAAAGTTTTTTTGAGGTTTGCTTTGGGTAATGATGGTGAAGAAGCCACTTTCTGACAACCAACACTAAGAAAATCAAATGGGGGGTAAGTCATATGTGGGTATGCTCTCTTTGTAAAAGTCAAAAGATAGCTGTCGGGGATCCCGTGTCTTGCATCAATGACACTCTGGTTAAAAAGACTGCTTGCAGAGACAACAAGGTTATCAAACCAGAAACCATCCGGGGCAACTGAAATTTGAAGATCCATTGGAATTTTAGAGCTAACAGAATAACTTTGAATCAGTATGTCAGAGTTACAGTTTAGTGTTTCCTGAACCTTCCTAAAGGGAGATACTTAATGAAAAGAGCCTAATGAAAGACTCAGTGCACGGCTAAGGTGTTGTAAATTAACACAGGGCCTCTAGCTTTAAAGAGGAAGAAGGGGATTTTTATTTCTAACACAACTCTATTTTTGTGAAACATAAACCTCTATACTACCCCTGCTACAGGCAGTGTGTGTGTATATGTGCATTTGTTGTCCATGCACATGTGTGATCTGCACTTTAATGTTTCTGTCACAAAGCAATGGGTTTAATGGGAAAATGTGATATCACACAGGTTGTAACAAAAACATGTCAAGTGACATCACAAAATATTGAAATAGATTTGACATAAAGTCAATATATTAAAGTATACACAAAGGACAGTGATGCTGACCTTTAAGTAAAACACATGTTTAGCATTTAGCCGTAAAAGTTCTTTGAAAAAAGCAGAGTTAGCAGTAACCAGGTATCTGTACTTGTGCTGGGACAGAGGGCTTTGGGGTGTTAAGGGAACTGATGACCAAAGATTAACAATGAGACGATTTGAGAACTGCTTGCATTTTGCTGTTTTGCAGAATTTGGAGGCTTGCAAGTGTTCACCTGTGGAACTGGCTAATATAGGGCACATTATTTCTGTAGCAGTGACTTTGTTCTTCTGTTCTGTGACATACTGCGGCACGTGCTGTGGAAACATCATTGACTAAAGAGGGAGCGACGCTGACAGGAGGCGGTGGACGCAAAGATAAAAAAAAATACCATGGTCAAATTCAGTATTGTCATTTTAAACCAAGACAATGGCAAATTATTAACTCTGGTATGACAACAATTTGATTAAATCATTACAGACATCATTGCACAGAACAAAGATCAAAGTTGGACATTACATAACCAACCTTATACCTCTACAGTTTGCCTGGCCGTGTGTGTCTTTAGAATCCTTCCTGCCAATGCCTCATTGTTAGCAGCAGTTCACCATGAAGTGTCACTTTTCAGTTTGGTTGCTAATAGAACTTAAGGTATCCCTCTGTTGTTTTCTATCAGAAGTTACAAGGAGGAACCTCCACTTAATACAAAGTCATAAATGTTTGGTTGTTTTGTGTGGGCGGGACTTAATTTGACTCCGTCTCTATAGACCCCCTCCCAAACACTAAGCACTCTTTATCTTGTCCTCTCTGTCGCCCCCGTCTGCATTGCCTCACATCCATTACAGACATACACACACACACACTCACTCATGCACGCGCGCACACACACACACACACACACACACACACACACACACACACACACACACACACACACACACACACACACACACACACACACACACACACACACACACACACACAAGCTTGCTTCCTCAAATGCTTCCATTCATGGTGGATCAAACATCAAACAAGCCGCCTGTGCTGTCGTAGCAAGTGAGCCAGTGTTCATGTTGGGAAAAGAGAAGAGAGGAGGACAGATGTGTGTGTGTGTGTGTGTGTGTGTGTGTGTGTGTGTGTGTGTGTGTGTGTGTGTGTTTGTGTGTGTGTGTGTATTTCTGTATGTAGATGCAGAGGTATAAGGGATAAAAGGAGCATGAAACTTACGCTAAATGATTCTTACATATTCAAAAAAAAAATGATGGGGGATAAAACAGAGCAAATAATATAAGTTGATGTCACTCTGGATGTAAGGAAACAGAGAGAGGGGTAGAGAGAGAAAAGGGGGGGGGGGGGGCTACAGAACAAACACTATTATGGCATTACAGTCCCCTGTATCTTTCACCCTCTCTGTTGCTTTGCATTTTGGTCTGTCTGCCTCTGATAATAATACAGCTACACCCAGACCACAGGGAGATCTAAGCAGGGTCAGGCTGTGTATAATGCAAAGTGTCACACATAACACACTCTCAGAAAGGTTGGTCGATGCAGAAGAATTATACTTTCTGAGAGTATGAGTGTGTGTTGTGTGTTGTGAGGGAGGGGGTGTGAGGGGGGGGGGGGGGTGCATGAGCGGCTGGGGTCTCCAGGCAGTCAAATAATCCCATTCTGTGGTCCCCAGGACATAATCTTGCTGTAGAGGGTTCTGTTGGGGCCCTTATCCTGCCTGTCTGTGTCTGTGATGTGAACACTGTGCGTTGAAGCAAAACGGTAGAGTCAAGAAAATAAATATCCTACCCGCTGATTACATTCTCTTTTGATGTTTGAGCTTCAGGGTGATATCTCAGGAGCGACCGATTATTATCAAGTTGTTAATTCTCAAAGCCCTTTTGGTGAAAGGTTAAAAGCAGAAACGAACATTTTAATGTGGATTTATATTTTGGGCGAGGGAAATTGAAGACATAGACATGCATTTGACAAACAGACTCAGACAACCCCTCCCTTCCTTCCCAAATCTCACACATATAACTACCCACACACACACACACAAATTCACACACAGAGAGCTATTCTTGTCCCAAACAGACCAGTGTTAAGCCATTAGGCGGCTTCACCCACACATCCAATATTAAAGACAGCCTCCAGCTCTATTCTGTCACACTATCTGTCTCTCCCAAACTGTGTGAGTCATGCTGTTTAGATTACAGAGGCAAGTCTGTGTTTTACATGGAAACATAAGCTGCCTCGTCATCATTATGAAAGATTCGATATTCGATGCAGAACGAGGTGTAAGACTTTGACTCTGGTGTCATGCGCTCTTTTGTCTAATGGTGAGCAAGAACCCTCCCAACCCCCACACACACTTTTAGACCCGCTCCACTCTATAGTAATGGGCTGTTCCCCTGCAGGACCAAAACGTCATGCCACAAGAACAGTCAATACATTTACATGCACAGCTAAATCGAGCTATGGTTACAGCTGGATTAGGACATTTGATTGGAAAACTGTACTTGTCCCAGTACACAAGCACAGTGGGAGAATCGATTTATTGACAGAACAATGTCCGTCTCTGATAGGGAGGAGGCGATATGCTCCCTTTTCAGCTGGTTAACTTCTTCCAGTCTACCTTGCTTACAAGTTAAGGAAACAGCGAAGTGATGGTTGTATGTCGAATGGTAACATGGACAACTTTACCGCTCTGAAGCTATCGTACATGCTCTACACGCTAGGCTTTTTGTGGGAAGAGGGGATGGAGGCAGTCTTTGAGAGAAAGTTTGTGGATCTGTCAGCCACGTGCTCACAAGCTAAGTGGAGAGCATCCACATTTCCAGTGGAAGTCGGGAGCAGGGGCTTCACTGGAACATCCATCGAGTCGTTCCTGAAATCTCTCAGGGCGCGGTCACACTGGTCATCTGTACCGTGCTGTACCCAAGCACGATTGCCCCCCCCCCCCCCCCCCCCCGCAGCGCAATTCCCCCGCTGGTCGGCTCAGCCCGCGGTCACACTACACAGGACTATCCGTGCCTAAGCACGATTACCTCTTGTACATAACGTCGTAATACAACACATGCTTTATGTTATTATGAAGCGTGCTCAGTTTACAAACAGGTGGACGAGAGAGAGAGAGAGAGAGAGAGAGAGAAAAAGAGACGTGCAGTCGAGTCCGCATCTGCACATCAGAGAAAAACACAGAACATGACAGCTACTTTACTGACTTTGCAGCTTATGTTAAGCCATTTTAATCAGACACAGCAATAAATAAATAAAAAAATAAAATAGACGCGCGGCCCAGTCCACAGGTGAGTCCGCAGCCGCACATCGGATAACAACACAGAGCATGACAGCTACTTTACATCTTATTTTAAGCGATTTTAATCAGACACAGCAAAAAATTAATTAATTGTTCTCCGATGTGCGGGCATCTGCGCGGACTCACGCACGGACTCGGCCGCGCGGATGCCCGCACATCGGAGCACAACATAGAGCATGACAGCTACTTTGTGTCATTTTAGTCAGATACAGACATGAAACTCTGGATTTCTCCATAATGAAGGCTGTCAGCGTTGTTTACCCGTGTGCTTGTGCTCGTGCATGAAGTGTACCGTGCTGAAGCACACCTCTCCAAAGTGTGCCAAAGCCAAGGAAGTGTACCGTGCCTGAGCACGATACGGAGCGGTCACACTGGTCAAACGAACTGTACTTTAGGGTTGAAGCGTGCTTGGGCACGGTACAGATGGCCAGTGTGACCGTGCCCTCAGAGTCTAACGCCCAACGAGGAGGCGAGCTCTCAAAGATGGTGCACAGGAGGAAGAGCAAAGCAGCTTCTGTCTCTGGCTCCAGAGGAAGGTCAAAGCGTGGGGGAAGAGGATCCTAGGGCAGGCTGCATGTAGCTGCGGGGAGACGTCCTTACTGCTCAGAGATGTTCAATGATTAAAGTAGCAAAACAATCAGGGAAGGGTGGCTCTCGGTTGACGACCCTGGAGTCTGCACAATGGCACCGTTGGAGGTGGGACAGGCAGAAATGCCTCGCAGCTGCAACCAGATGTGCTTACATCTGCTCTGATATGATGCACGCTATCCCTCTAGCTTACAGTGATATCAGAAGGCAACAACAATGCAACCCCTGCTATGCTATGCACTTATGCAGTTCATCTTCTGGGTCAAAACCCGGTGCAGGCACTGTGGAGCACGCTCAGAACACCTAGTCCAGTTTGGGTCCGATTGAGGTGACTACAGCGTTATCTAGATGTGTTGGTCTGACCTGAAGAAATGTGATTTAGTACATTTCAGCTGGACTTAGATATTAAATGTTGACCTATTATGCTGATCCCCATTATACAGCTGCTGGATTGAAGTTTCAGCTCGTGAGGTAAACTTACATTGGAGTAATCCCAGGTTAGATCTGCAGAGTTCGCTAAACGGCAAGAGTTCCACATGTGTCTGTGTCAAGTATCAATCCCACTGTCCAAGCATCAATCCCACTAAAGTGTCCTCGAGCACCGAGGAGTGGATTCTCTATCATGCCGCCTTCACAGTGGCAATTTGGATGTTGAGCTCAAACCAGACTCAATTGAAAACTTTGAGGGGGCGATGGGAGTCAAGAAAAGAAGCAAGTCCAGAAAACAAAAGAAGAAAAGTATTGATGTCTTCATTATCAGGAAATGATTACTGTAGTTAAGTGAGCTGTCAAAACATTTAGTTACGCTAATGATCCTTGTTTGTGTTTTTTTATGAATTCATGCACAAAATATATATTTTCAATTTAAAGGCACCATACATAAACACTGCAACAATGTTAATGAATTACAACCATCCTCTTTCTGTATTCAGATTTCTATTTGATGAAGCAATAGAGAACATTGATACATTTAAAAAAAACTTGTCAGCTTACATAGTTCACTATTTACTGGGATGATATTTCTACTCTGTGTGTGTGTGTGTGTGTGTGTGTGTGTGTGTGTGTTACCGCGCGGTGCCATTTAAGACAGCTTCTTTAGTTCAACATGTGGGAGGACCAGTCACACAGTCAACCGTTCTATCAAGCTCCTCAGACAGCAGGTTGTGTTTGGAGGTGGACACATCCTCCATATTTAAGAGCAGGCTTTGATAACAAGCTGAGAGACGGCTCAGGTGTGAAATCTTACCACACTGATATTTGTCAACAAGTTAACATTTCTTTCTCTCCAATAAGACATGTGTCCCCCTTCTCTCCCTCCCCCCCCTGTTCCCTGCTGTTAACACTATTGTAACTTTTCATCAGTCTCCTTCAAAGGGAAAGATTGCTTTCATTAGCCCTTTAGACTCTACTGTTCGCTCACACATGCCATGCATTTTTTTTTCACATCACGGAAGCCTAATATGTTTATATGTATGTGACCAGGTGTTGTGGCCACCAGTCCAAATTGTTAGCTCATTTTCTCTTAAGTTTTCTTGTTCTTTGTTTTATTGTTTGTATTTTTCTGTTTACATCTTTAAATATATTGGAAAAATGAACATCTGTCAGTCAACTGTTGTAGTGACATGTAGTGCTTTCAAACTTGTACAAAAGTGCTAAAAAATGTTTTTGGGGAGAGCATGTATTAAGGCAAGCACATTTTTCACTCAGACTTTATACAGAGATTCTCAAAACTGAGCTGTGAGAGCTGCAGCAGATTATAATCAAGAGAATTCAAGAAAGTGAGCAGGGTGGGTAACATGCACGCGACCGCTACGGTTTCCGTGCAAATAGTTAAACTGCTGCATCATGTTTTCTGTGCACCGGTATGGAAACTCTGACTCTGTAAAACTGCACATATTGATATTGAGGCAAACATTCTCTTCATAGTGTCGATTACCGGACTCTGTTGCTTTGTCCACCGCTTCCGCATCATTCTTTTTTACGACATGGCTTGCCTCATGGGGCCCCTTCGCCCCCCACCTCCATCCCGCCTGAAAGTGATAGTCACCCGCTGTGATGTGCATGTGTGAACAACCAGATCAGAAGAGTCAGGAGAAATCCTTAAAATTCTCGAGACATTTTCAGGAGTGCATCATTTGAAAACAGCTATTGGCTGATATATGTAATAAACACACTTGCAAAGAAAAAGTGTTTTTCATCCTTTTTAATAAATAATCTTCAGAATCCTTGGATGCCGCAGACCTGTTTCATGTCCTTCAATAGAAAATGTTGCTTGTAACCTTTTGTCAAACTTTGTTGCTAGACCGTTTTTGAGCAACAGGTCAAGGGACTTTTCTTTCACACCTGTACTCTTCGCTCTGAAGGGCAAACCGTATTTAATGATTCACTCATGGCATGGCACTCTGTAGTGACTATGATCAGTGAATCAGCAGTCAGACAGAAAGCTGAATAAGCTGTGACGCGTGTCACCTCATCTAACACAAAGCAAATGTGATGTGGACGTCAACATCCAGCCACTTCTCTACTGAACTGGAGTTACCCGCCATGCGTACAAGCACATGAGAGAATGTGTTTGATTAAAAGATAATTAAAGCAAACTGTAATTATGTAAATGTTGTGGAAAACTTAATTGAATTAAGCATAACTGCATATGTTTAGTGTAATTAAGGGCATGATGGACATCAGTTTAACACCAATTAAGAGATATATTATACAAATAGTTGTTTATCCACACTCACAGTTGACATCCTGTTTCCATTTTCTGAAGTTATGTATGGATAACAACAATCTGTAGCACTCACAGATGCTTGTAGTGGATATATTTGAGTTGATGAGGTCTTTCCATTCATCCGGATGCAGCAGGATGAGGCATGAAAGGTATGACCGTTCCATCTGCAGTCTCTAATTTGAGGGATGTGGTGCACACTCATCAAGCCCTGCGCAATTATGCACGCCTCCACTAATGCGAGTACCTTGATTAAATCTTGCACAACCAGCACCGGGCTCTGACAAAATAAGTACAGGAACATCTGTGCTCGTGTTCATGGCAAACTGTTATTACTAAAGCAGGATTTTTCAAACTTAGAACAGGACGATATCAGGAACGTGGAGAAGAGAGCGCCATCATTGGAGCAATGGATACACAAGGCTTCTTCTACTAAGCCTCCAGATTACTAACATAGCCACGTCCCATTTCCCCCATGTCCTTTCCACTACATAAGCAGATGGAGAGGGATTTTTAATGTAATGTTAAGACAACAAAGAGACCTGTGCAATAGATGCAGCATTGCACTTGTCCTTAAATTAAATCATAATTATGTGATCAAGTGTTGAGGCATACAACAAATATTCCACACAATGTTTTATTATGCTTTGTAGTTGTTTGAAAAGGCCGAATGGTTTTGTTTTCATTAACTATGAACTAAGCACCTGATATAACCGTGTAAACCTCTGGGGTCTATTTAGGAGTAAGCAGCCACTGTAAGTTGTCTTACATGCCTCGAAAAGCAATAGGTATCAATCTTCTACCATACAGGTGAGAAGGCAGACTTAGAGGGCAGAACAAACACCGAGCTTTTCTAGTCTTCTGACTTCTCAAAGCTCTTTTACGCCACAGGTCACACCTACACATTCAAACACTGATGACAGAGACTTCTATGTGAAGAAGTAACTAATCCCATTCATACACATTCACGGCCCGACGAAGCAGCGGGAGCAACTTGGGGTTAAGTGTCTTGCCCAAGGACACATCGGGCATGTGGCTGCAGGAGCTGGGGATTGAAACCCCCTACCTTCTAGTTAAGAGACGACGAGTCTACCAACTGAGCCACAGCCAACCCAACAGGAGACAACAATGATACATCTCAATCTGTAATATCTGCAGCTGATGTACACTTGGCCTCTTGCTCGGTCATTCTTTCTCTTTCTCTTTTGGGGCTAATTGACTAGTGCCATAAAGCCGTATGCACTTCTCACGAGGAAACTGCGTCCCCCTGCCAAACTTAAATAGGCTGATACCTGCACATATATGGAGAGACGCTATTCTAAATGACATATTGTTGTTTTAATTCAATATGGGATACATATATCAAAATATGTCATTACTTGGTGTAGAATCAACTTTGTCTGAGCAGCAGTATTGCTAACCAATCGTATGTGAGTAAAAAGGATACACAACATATTTCCTCCCAGAACAACCTTGTCTTGACCCTCTGGAAGTGTCCTTTTAAAAAATCTTTACAGAGATGGGCCATGGACAAAAAAAAAAAAAGATGACGTAACTGGTCAACATATGTTTGTCCAGAGCGCTCCATGAAGCAAAACCGTTGGATCAAATCAGATGTAATGAGGGCCAACAAAACATTTCCCACATCATTACCCCAACAGCACTCTGTACCTTTAACTGTAGGAAGTTTGGAACCCGTTATGCCATTCATGCCAATTTCTGGCCGCACAGTCAGCATGATGCTAAATATGTAAGCATCAGTGGATACTCTGGGATGTACTGTCCATTGTATCCAGACCCAGACTATGTTTTGGTCACAGTAGATTTATTCTCTTACTACATGACGCTGGTATAACACCCTTTGCTTTATTTGAACTCAGTCACGTCAAGGACTTCCAGCTGTATTTTTAAGCTGCCCTTTTGCCCGTCATTGTCAGGATGTTTTATTTGAATACTTGTTAACTTGAGTGAGCCATGCCAGTCTCTCTGAAATCAGTCACCACTATGGCATGTTGTGCCCTCAGGCCTGCAACTGCTCATCACACATAGCTCTGGAAATTCAAGACATTACACCATAAGAATGGCAGCTATTTCTGAGCTAGTCGAACTGACGCGTCTGACACCAGTGATCTTGTTCAAAATCACTTAAATCACATCCTGGAGTGAATGAAACACTGCTGCAGAGAGCAGAGAATAAAAACATGAGGAGGGAAAAAAAAGAAAGAGAGCCCATGTTCATGTGTGGTGTTTGCGTGTGTGAGGTGGCGTTGGCGGGGGTGTGGTGCATGCATGTGTGAAGGAAAATACAAGATTGGGCAGATTTTCTAGACTGTGGTTGATTGTATTATATAGCTGGTTTCACAGACAGATTTCAAGGTCATGTGTGTAAGACGGGTGAACAAATGATAGATCTATAAGAGGTGGAGGATAATCTGTGGTCAATTGATTCCTGTGTCTCTGTTGACTGGATTTGAATTCCCGCGTGGTCCTTTTTCCAGTTGTTTGGAAATATATAAGCTACAAATGTGCGCCCTTAAACACACACTGCTGACACTTCCCGTGTGTGCACGCTTCCCCTGTCTGCCACGCATCCTGACCTTGGTGTGAGGCCCTACCTGCCCAACAGATGCTGTCAATGATTTTTGCCTCACATGCAGTTTGGTGTCCCTCTAGATACATCCCTTTTGTGCATTCAGTCTGCTGTGTGCTTGTGTCAGCGATTGGCTTTTCTGACTTTCCTGCTATGTTTTGGACCTTCTTCTATTCAATAAAATAACTCCATTCATCGGGTCTCGCGCCATTAAGCTTGTGCCCTGAATCGTATTTGCAAGAAAAAAAAAAGGGAGAGGGAGTAAAAGATGAAGGGGAGGAATGTTTGGGTAACACTCTGTGTCCTCCGGCAGGGATGAAAGTTACACGTCATGGTAAATATTTAACATGTTTGACTTTTACTACAAATGTTTTCATTTAAGTTCATTAATACATTTGTGTAGTTATCATGAGATCATCCTTATGAATCAATTAAGACTGACTGTGGCCTAGAATTTATGCAAACATGAGGCTCAGTGCACTTTTCATTGATGTTAATATGGAGGTTGTGGTAGCAGAGGAGGCAGCTGCCTTCAAGCCATCACACAGTGAACTGGAGTCTCCTGTGGCCTCCCTGTTTTGGAGGGAAAGGGACACTAAATTATACATTAGGATAAATATTTACAATGTGTCTGCACTAGGGGAGCAGAACACGAGTGTAGACTCAAAGGAATATTAGATTAATAGAAAAGCAAGAAAAACAGCTAAACAAGTGTCTGCCTCTCCGTTTCTCATAGACTGAGAGAAAGATGAGGTGCAAGGTTGTAGGACACTTACATGCGCGCACGCATACCCAGCACGTGGTGTGTACTAATGAATGCAGTACCACCTGTTCAGTGAATGATCTAATTGCTTTCAGCAGATCCCCATTTGCTCAATATTACAGCATTTAACAGCACCATTTAACAGGTATGAAAGGTTACTGCAGAGAGCGATCTTCTCCCCGACATCTCCACTAATTTAACATTTAACAGCATCTCCTGTCACATAACGGAGCACGGGTTTCGCTCTGATGTAGCGGAGGATGTAGGGGTATAAGAAACGTGCGAGAGAAAAGGGGGTGAATGAATAAAGAAGATTTGAAAAGAGGAAATGAAAGGATGGAGAAATTAGTTTAGGTCGGAGGAGGGAGAAGTCATTTGTTCAGCAGTGGCTCAATCGAATCGATTAAGCTCTATTTTCACATGCCTGCCTCGTTTGTAAGGCGCACACACATGCACAGACTCTCACACACGCACGCACACACGCACGCACACACGCACACACACACTCATACAATAATGTGATGTCTGATAATACATTAAAACAGACGGGATTGTTTAGACTGGGACCACAGAAACAGATTCAATTTATTTTGGCAAAATATAAACCTTATTTGTTAAATTGACTAAGTAGACTTGAGCTTGTATAGTTCTTTTCTAGTCTTGTGACTAATCAAAGCACTTTTACACCGCAGGTCACACCTACACAGTCACACCCATTCACACACTGATGGCAGAGGCTGCTATGTAGAGTGTCTATCATTAATCCATTCATACACATTCACTCGCCACTGACTTTCACCATCAATGATGTTTATTTATTTATTTGTTTATTTGACAGGGACAGTGTACAGCCAATTAGCTGTACCAGAGTTAGCTATAAGCTAATTTACATCTGTAGTCCCTGGGCAGGAGACAGAGACAACGTCTCTGTGAAGAAACAAAACATACACTAACAACATCTTCACAACAGTAAGACCGTACACAACCACTGAACAATGGCATTACACTAGTCCACAGTGAAATTCATACATTATATTAAAACAATCATAGGCTAAGAGCACTTGACTTTAAAAACGACACTAAAAATAAACACAGCTAACAGCTAACCCGGCAACATACTGTATATCTCCAATACAGCACAACAACAAAGACACAATAACATACTGTATCTATACATTACAACATTATCAAACATAGTTCATGAAAAAGTGTTTATGTGTGATGAGGACATGATTCAGTTGATTTGAGCCATGATTTGATTTTAAATTTAAATTCAGCAAAGCTACAGCACTCTCTGATTTTAGCCGGTATGGAGTTCCAAAAATGTGTAGCTCTAATAGTGACGGCTGATTTGCCAAACTCAGAGGATCTGTGCTGTATAACACAATCCCCTCTGTTGGCGCTCCTAGTTGTTTTTCCTCCATCTGCACGCGGTGATATAAACTCTTTTAGTGGGGAAGGAGCCAGACCATTAATAACTTTACACACTAGACAAGCATCAGCAAGACCCACAACATTGTCAAAGGTTAGGAGGTTATACCTCTGAATGATGTTACAGTGGTTGGCTTTTTGTCCAGTGCCTTGAGTATTTGCTTGTACAGGGTTTGGAGAGGGGCGAGTGTTGTTTTACCTGCTTGCGACCAGCTTGTGATACAATATGACATGTGTGAGAAAATCATTGAGTGCACATATAGCTTTGCTGCATTAATGGGTAACTGGTTTCGGATAAACCTGAGGTTCCTTAGGTTAAATTTTATAGTGTTACATAGTTGTTTCACGTGTTTCTTAAAAGACAATTGCGAGTCTATTAGGATTCCTAGGTATTTATAATGTGAGACTGTCTGTATCCTTTCACCATTTACACTGATATCTGGTTGAAATCCATTTTTCCTTATATAAAAATACATGCAAGCTGTTTTGCTCACATTAAGTGTGAGGCAAGATTCTGTGAGCCAATCTGCAATCTTAGACATTGCTGACATTAATTTGCTTGCAACTTCTTCCCTGTCTTTACCATGTGTGTAAATGACAGTGTCATCTGCATACATTTGGATTTCAACTTCTGGGCATACAAGTGGCAGATCATTGACATATAAACTGAATAAAAGAGGTCCTAGGATTGAGCCTTGAGGGACACCAACACAGCAGTCAACAAAAGATGAAGTCCTATCTCCAACTCGTGTGCATTGCCTCCTCGTTGTTAGGTATGACTCCATCCATTTGATTGCATTTAGGGAGAAGTTAAAATTGGATAACTTTGAGAGGAGAACATTGTGATTTACCGTGTCAAATGCTTTTCTCAAGTCCAAAAATACAGCCCCTACAGCATTCCCACTGTCAAGTTTTAATTTGATTTTTTCAATGAGGTAGCCAGCAGCCATTTCAGTAGAATATTTTTTCCTAAAGTCAAATTGCATGGGATGAAGCGAGGTTTGTCCTGAGTTTAAAAAGTCAGTTAGTTGTTCTGAAACTACTTTCTTAGTGATCTTGGATACTATTGGCAACATACTGATGGGTCTATAGTTAACTATTGACCAACAACAGCAGACTTCCATGTATTAGGAAATAATGATTGTTTAATTGACAAATTAACCTGATGTGCAATGGGAGTGCTGAAGAGCCCTGTATTGTTTTTTTCAAAAAAGTGAGTCCCATTGAAAGATATCTTTTGCTTTTGAGGTTTTTAAAGAGTTTAGGACTTTGGAAATGTTTTCCTCTGAGACTTAAGTTATGCTAAAGGCCGTTTTGGTGGGGTTAGGAGCTGAAATTTTTTTCATTCTTGTACCAAACGTAGATGTCAGATTCTGCACTGAATCAATGAAGTATTTGTTGAAGGTCAAGGCAATTTCGTTTGGATCAGTAGATAAAACTCCTTGTATTTTAAGTTCATTTCCCGTTAACTGCTTCTGTTTCTCAGTTTTAGTTAAATTATTAATGTTCTTCCATATCAATTTGCTATTTCCTTTTGCCTCTTTAATAATATCCATGAAAAAGTTGGCCTTTGCCTTTCTAATTTCATTAACTACTTTGTTACGAAGGTTTTGGAAAACACGTCGATCGTTACTTGATTTAGACTTTAGTGCTGTTTTTAAAGCAAAGTCATGTTTTTTCATCAAGTCCCAGAGTTGCGCATTAAACCATGGTAGATTCTTCTTAGTGCGCCTGTTCATAAATGTTTTTATGTATTTTTCTTTGATATTATTAATAGTGCCAATAAAGGATTCACATGAGGTCTCAAGATCAGAGGTGAGCAAAAAATCACTCCAATCGATTTGATCTAGGTCGTCCTTGAATCTACTCATGTCTTGTTTTGGTATTTTGTGGGAACATTTATTTATATGTTGCTGATAAATAAACCTGTTTTTGGTTAGTTTTCTCGCAATAAGTGTCATATTATGGTCAGACAGTTTACATTGAAATCACCAACAACTATGCATTCTTTCTTAGTATCTAGTTCCTTTAACAAGTTATCAAAGTGTGTATAAAACGTGGTATCAGACATGGGGGGTCTATATATGCCAATCACATTGAAAGACATTTGCTGGGAAAGGATGATAGTGACAGCGATGCATTCCATCTCACTTGCGCATGCCAGGTCAATTTGTCTACATTTAATATCCTCTCTCACGTACATCAGCAGCCCACCGCCCTGCCCACCTGTGCTTCTGTCTTTTCTGAAAATGTTGTCCAGTCCAGGACACCTATTGAGTACTGTTGGGAGATATGTACTCAAAAACCTTCTTATTTATCTGATACTGGCGTTAGTACAATCCCCCTTTCAACCTGAAACGCTTCATTTCATCCACTGTCTCTTTAAGACCCCCCCCCCCCCCCCCCCATTCCCAAGTGCCTACTTTCCTCCAATTAGCCAGCTCTGTTTTCAGAGAAATTTGAGTGAGCTTCAGGGTGGGCGTGTCCTTGAAAGAGCTGCAGAGGTGGGCGTGTCCTACAACTTTGCTCCATGCTTTGCTCTGATATGTCAGCAGAACCAGGTTCTGGCAGAGTCTTTTAAAGTTTTCGTTCAGAGCGGCAGGAAACCACGTCTGGGGATTACGCCCAACTGTGTACCTTGTGTTTAAAAAAAAAAAAAAAAATAGTATTGACATGCGACATTGTAACAATATATGGATATATATGGATCAGCATAATGGATCTCCTCTAATAAAAGGAAAACTAACCAGATGGAACACTATTTATCTTTCTAATGCTGTTTCTCTTTTTTAACTATGCTCATATCTAAACATTTAAAACATGATTAGCATATGATGTCATGTAAGTCTTGTTTCGGGTCAGTACATATTAGTGATTTGATGTTGAAGGAAAGATACACACTTTTCCACAATTTATTTTTGTAGGGAGAAATGATTTTATAACTCCAAACTTGGGACTTATCGTCCTCATATTGCTATGAGGGTATATTCTGTGGTATGGTTCTACCAGTGAATATCAGTGGTTGAGAGTGTGCGTGTGTGCGTGGTTATGTGTGTGCTCAGCATACAAACAATGTGCAGAGTGTGACTTTGCACATTGCTCTGCTGTGGCACAATAGTGATAGATAATGAGGTATTGCTGCACCCAAAACTGGCCAGGCAATTATCAGTAGAAGAGATATAATCTACAACACCAAATGTATTTCACAATTCAATAAGTTTTCATATTAATAAGTTGCTATTTTCAGCACAAATGATTCCAACTTACACTCACTATTAAAGCTGACTGACTGTGCCGTTATTTACAGATAATAAGCCTCTGCAACAAAGCAGCTTGATTGAAAACTATGAGTTTGTTTGTGACCCTCTAACTTGTGATAATCTCGTTGTTTTGACATTAAAGTAATCAAGCTTGGTGGGGGCATATAACTCTGAAGCCACATCAACAGCACATATTGAAGAGTGAGTCATTTCATCTGTAGAAGGTGAAGCCACTGAAATTTTGATGGTATTTACTTATTCCTTATGTAAACCCTGCAACCCTCACAGAAATATCACCAAGCACAGACATGCTGGTTCATGTACACAGATATCACTGGACTTCTCTTAGACTGCAGGAATAATATGCCGCTGTCCTGTGCTAACCTTCCATGATATCTCTGACATTTGGACAGTCTTCATTTTCCAATTTATATGCTGTGTTTTACGTCTTCGGGAGTAGAAAACAATTACATAATGTTATTTCACAAACAGATGATTGCGATATAGCAGGCATTTCAAACATATGTGTTGTTGAATACTTTTCTGTGAAGATGTCCAGGAACCTTTTTTAACATTTGAATGACACTTTTTCAAGTTTTGAAACAAATAAAACATTTCAATAATTAGGGTGCTTCACCAGAGTGTGAGTCAATTATAATATATTGCTTTTACATAACTTAAGTTGATTAACTTCCTTGGGCATCCCTCAGGGCTCTGTGCTTGGGCCCCTTCCTTTTACTATCTACATCCTACTTGGTCAGAACATCCACAACCATGGCACTAAGCTCTTTCTACTAGTTGATGCTGCTCCATCTTACTATCCCTGGAAGTTTGCAACCTTGGTGTAATTCTGGACCCCACCATCCCATTCCAGTCACAATTCAAATCCCTCACCAAATCTGCTTTCTACCACTTCAGAAACATCGTCAGACTTGGGCCATCATTCCCAGACTCTATGGCAAAGAAACTCATCCATGCTTTCATCATTTTCTGATTTGATTATTGCAATGGAGTCCTGTTCAGGATACCCAGTAGAGCCCTGGACAGACTCCAGTATGGGCAGAATTCAGCTGCTGGGGTTTTTAACTGCACCAAGCCCTGGCAGCACATCACCCTCTCCCTCATCTACCTTCACTTGCTCCTCCTACTCAAATCTTTTATCATTGACAAAATCCTCATCTACAAATCAATCAATACATTTACTTGCCCCCCAGTATTTTTGAGACCTCCTCCACAGTTACACTCTGTGCTGGAACTTCCTTTTTAATATACAATAACAAGTTTAAGTAATGCCAATAAATTACACCATGCAAGTGACCATTTAAATCATCCTAAATTAAATTCCAGTGTAACCTTTTAAAACAGTCCATTATATCATGTCTGCTGTATGGTAACATAATCACTTACATCGTCTGTCAAAAACCAGGGTGGAAATAGGGAATGCCCATTCACAGTATTCTTGTTTGGACAATATGCTTTATGAAGTGCTTGAGGGTCATGTGAGCGGTGAAAAAAAATGTGGCTTTGAATAATTGTGTCTGCCTTATGTAAATATCTCATATCCATATTGTAATTATGTCATCAATCAGAGCCAAGCTGGGATCACAGTGTTACAATATCGGCTGTCAAGGCAGAGTGCAGCCCTGCTCGCTTTCCCTCCCTCCTCCTCGTCAATCTGTCTTTCCATCTCTCCCGTAAACTCTCTCTTTTTTCTCACAAACTCATACTTTGCAACTCTCTGTTTGTTATTTTCCCTCAACAGGTCACAATAAAGAACTACATGTAAAAAGACAGAGAATATGGAAGTATAAAAATCAAAGCAAATACAAAGGGAAGGAAGCTGTTAGTGGTTATTAATTATTTCCAGTTGCTTCTCTTTTTGTTTTGAAAACTTACACTTTCTGAAGGCCTAAAAGGGCAGTGGGAGAGGGATCTGCTCCATATTCCGACCTAGCTGTTGTAACATAAAGGTTTGAAAATGTTGTTTCATTTGATGAAATAACCCTTCATTACATTAAAACAATTATATACTTTAAGCTCCTCGCACACTAAGGAGCGAACCTAATAAAGAAACAGAAAAAACAGATTTGCATTCATAGGGGCAATTAAGAGTACATTAATGCTTTACTTGTATTTTGCTGATTAAACTTACCAAATGTATTCTGTACAGTATTGTGTAACAGAGGTTTTGTACTGTAATATTGCTCCCCTATTCATTCCTTATTTCTTTCTTTAAAAATGTGTTTATACAAAGCGGCAACCTCCGGTGTTGAAAAATGATGCCAATGCGGAAGTGCAAAATCCTGCAGTATCAGAATCAGAATCGGGTTTATTGCCAAGTACATTTACACATACAAGAAATTTGACTTGGTGTATTGGTGCTTAAAAACAACGCGCACCAACACACAGGCTTTATCCATTATTATTTACCGTCTATGGTTTATACCAAGTATCACCCTCCAGTAATTAAATATTAAACACATGTGGAAGCACAAAAACCTGCAGTTCCTCAATTGTCCACTTTGGGCTGGTTCCAAATGAACAAGTTTTGGTCTGAAATTGCAACCTCCATTGTTGGGTGACGTCACAGAGCCATTGTTTACAGGTCAACAATGGCTACTACCAGGTTGTGGATCTTTTTTTTTATGACTTAAACCTACATCACTTGTAAGTTATTTGGATGGATGTGAGGTAGAGAAGACCACCCTCCTCAGCTTCCTCAGTCTACTTTTCATAGTGTTCAGGAAACTGAGCCATAAATTGCTCTTAAAGGATAAGGCCTTCAATGTGTTAGTGTGTGTGAATATGCCACATTAGATCCCATTAGATCCGGGTTGTGAGCTTGTATGACAGTGTCTGCCATCAGTATGGGAATGTGTTTGTAAATAGGGCATTATGACATGTAGTGTAAAGGGCTCTGAGTGACCCACAAACTTGAGCACACATGAGTAGTCTATTTACTGATTATTTTTATCAATCATATCAAATTTATCATTAGGTGAACCTGACGGAAGCCTCGAGCAAACAAAACCAACAGTTTATTCACACAGGAGTCAAAAATAAGAGGTCTTCTTTTTAAAATAGGAACACATCTCTGGCAACATGTACTTAATAGTCACTACTACAGGTTTTTCGAATACCTTTTCAGACTGCTGTTTTAAGGCAAGATATTACATCTGTGACATCTAACCTTCAATATAAATGTTGCGGAGGCGTAATGAGGAGACAAAGTGATGTCCCGCTGTACCGTCTTCAGAGGTAGTAACAGAGGTGTTACGGGATTGACAGAGCCAGCTGGAGAGAGCAGCGCTGTGTGTGTGTGTGTGTGTGTGTGTGTGTGTGTGTGTGTGTGTGTGTGTGTGTGTGGTTGTGGAGCTCCCACTGTGCCGTGCTCCCAAGCTTCTGCAACCCCGTAACGCAACATGAATTCACAGACTGGACACCAATATTACGCTGTTGCGGTATCAATATGTCATGAGGTATAATGGCGGTGGAGCAAAAATGAGCCCAATAAGAAGATTTGAATGAAGAAAAAAGACATTTGCGGTTCATTATGGAATGTTTGCGGTATTTTTGGATACACTGCCACTGTCACATCTCTCCATCCCTGCCCCCTTTCTCTCCTCTCTCTGGATACTTGCTGTCAGGTTGAAAGCAGGGTTCTGTCTGCCTGTCCGCCTACACAAGACACCAGCCAGGCTGAGTCGACCCACCGCTGACACACACCCTCACACACAAACAGAGCGAGATACACGTCATACACATAACACAAACACAGAAGTAAGCAACCTGCATACAGTACAGCTGAGACACGGTCCTGCCAAAAGTTTGTATTAACATACAGAATATACTGAATTTACATTGGGACATACTGCACTACATGTGAGCCAGAGATGCCAATAGAAAAGTTAACACATTTTTGAAGATCAAAGGAGTGTGTTCCTTAAAAGCAGAAGAGCTTGTATATTGAATACAGGTATTGATTTTGAAGCTTTACAGCGTCACATATTATCCTCCTTCCATGTCTGTGAAGTTTCCAATAATCCACTCCGATCCCGTATTCTATCATATCTATAAACCCCTCTATTTCAGCCCTGCTCAGAACAGGCTGTTTCTGTGTCTGTAGCTTTAAATGCAAATGAGCTGTGTCTGACCACGCCCCCTCTCTGGAAGGGCTTGGGTGGCTTAGGCATTCTTGCACCATGTCCTATTGTTTACGGTGAGAAGGCCAACTCAGAGGGTAGAAGAAACACCTAGCTGGGGGAGTGTCGTCCCCCTGGGGGAGGGGTTACTGCCCTTTGTGATGTCATGAAGGGAAAATCTCCAAATGGCCGGTTTGAGCACACATTTTCTGAAAGTGGAGCAGGCAAAAGATGGAGAGGATGAACTTTTCTCATCATTGGGGGGTTTGTAGACAGACTAGGGCCACATATGAATGTTAGAAAACATGGTGAAGAGTGTTTTGCATAATATGTGACCTTTATATGATGATTAAGACATTTAAAAAACTGTACTTGTATTGAATACTTGAAGAAAAATAAGGTGGCAGTGATCTGAACAAGCAGCTGCACAGAATGGTGCCTTATCTTTCATCACACATGCTGAAATGATCAATATGAAACTGATTACTTCATGTACAAACACACATTTATAATGTCAAAATGGAGCAAATTGTTGTTTTAAAAATGATGCACACTATATGTGTAATATGCACTGCAGTCATTCTCCTCAAAAACAGAACTTTAGTGCAGAACTGCAGTAAGAAGAAACAAGCTTTGTAGGTATACTCTCCCTTTGCAAGTTGTCTTGCACCTGAGCTTTGTCATGAATTTGCATAATTACAATAAAGAGGACTGCCAATAAATGCAAGGCCATGGTGTTTGTGGAGGACTTGTTACCAACATGTACGAGTGGGTGCAGGAAGGAGCAACTAAAATCAGAACAACCTGTGTCAAAATTGTGTGCCAGATTCCCATTTTATTTAACAAACAAGTGATTAATTGTTTTTTTTGGCAGCTGTTTTCTTGTAAACACCCACCTTGGGATGAGGCAACAATTAGCAAACTACTTTCATATCCGAGCATATTGAAAAAATTCAACAACAGGAAAGTTACACCAGTAGTTTCATTTATAATATTTCCTTTGGAAAATTTGTATTGGTACCAATATCTTGTTTTGCTTACCCTTTGCTCTAAAATGTATTAGATTAAGTCGAAAACATGTGTATGCAAGACCTCTACCAGACTGTAGCCAAGACTTGATTCCTTTGCTGCAATTAGTCATTGTGAAAGCTTTTCAGTTTTCTTGTAATTGCACATTTTTCTGGGAATTTGCAGCACAACTGTTGAATATCAACAAAGATCTGTATAGTTTAATAATTTAATGGCTCTGTCCTTTTTAACTTGGGTTTAGAACCAGATGGTCACCGGTTCAAGTCCCGGTGCGGACAAGGTCTGGATATTGGTCTGGAAGCTGGAGAAATGCCAGTTCAATTGAATATCTTCTCGCAGGATTAATAATGTATATCTTATTCTTCTCCTTCTTTTGAGGCCACTTCATTGAATGTTTTATTTTAAGTGTAATTATTTCATAGTGTGGCAAAATATTAACTGTAGTTGTTTTTAATTAAATTACCAAGGAGTAACCTTTACTCATTTAAACACCGGAATAGTTGGTAGAGTAATAAAATTATACGTTCAGGGTCTCAGAGTCAACATAATGAACTTCCATCATACACATCATGAAATTTCAGTTTTATCAAATAAACAAGGCTCAAATAATTACACATTAAGGGCAAACTCACTTTAGGCAATCTCTTGTTAAGAAGCTAATAGTGCACTTGAATTAAGTTCTAGATCCAATTCCATCCAAACTTTTTTTTTAAAAGTGACCCCAGTTATCCCCTAACTCCTTAAATAAACATTTATTTATTACATCTACTAATTTATCTGCAGATCAGCCCTCAAGACAGTTGAGCTGGCTGCAGTCATCTACATCTGAAAATATCTGAACACAACCGAACAGAAAATAATTCTGGCCTGTTTTAGTTAGTTCTCCCCTTCCGGTCACGAAGAAGCAGCTTGTTGTTGTCTACTGTGGACTAAACAAACAAACAGAGAGGAGGTCTGCATAAACATGATTGCTGGAAAGTCTTCATATCAATTTCTGAGAGTAGTCGTGTCTATGGACTCACCACTGTGACATTTTACTACTAACAGCAGGTGTGTGGTCCTGCAGTCTGGTCGAATTGTCTAGTGTGGAGGATTCTAATGTAAAACTGTTAAAACTGTCTTAATGTCTGTGGACTCCAACCTCTTTAAAATTGGTTAAGATTTGAAATGTGTCTGGTGTGTAGCCAGTCTTGGTTCATCTTATTTGTGTGTTTAAAAACCATCATCAGATTTCTCTCAGTATCTCTCTTTAACTCTTCCTTCATCTCTGTCTTGATCTTTAAACATGTCGCACGAGACACTAAGTCCGTGATATTATATCATACACAGCAAATGAGAGGAAGCCTCTTGACACAACTTGTTCCACTTTCTCTTTGTAGCAAGAAAAAGGAAAACAAAAATGACTCAGAGTGATGTCTGGGGAAATAATTCATTAATGTTTGTGTTTGTATGCTGCAAACATTTGCATAAGAAAATGCGACCAGAGAAAGTGTGTTTCAGAATGAGGCCTGATGCACTTGCAGCCTCACCGTTTCCTGAAAGTATTGTGTTTATATAGCATTCAAGTCACAGACAGATGTGCAATACCAGAAGTAAACACTGTTATCGTTTTTCATTATGCCACATTTACAATGATCTCAGACAGATGATGATGCAGTTAGTAGAAGTCTGAAAGTCTGAAACCACCCTTAATTACACAAAAAGAGGACTATGTTGCTAATAAACACATACGTTATAGCTTTAATGTTACTGTTGATTCATGTAGCTGCCATGTTGGATTGTAACCTTTCTGATGACGTATCGGAGCAGCAACTCGGATATCTGGTTTCCAAGATCGAAAGGAACGCACCAATAATCACCACACTGACTTCTCTACACAGGAGCTTGCTTCTTGTTGCATGCGCCAGCCTGGATATGGCCCCTTTGTCTGTTACAGGCCAGTGTGAGGTTCCTGGAAACAACAGGAATTCCCTGAATACATTTGTCCTCAAATATACAAAACTTTAAGAGACTAAGTACTGCATTGTTTTACTTCTTTTTCGTTTTTATTATTGTAGGAAATGAGTTATTTTCCCATATTTTTGAGTAGCCATCAGACACTGGTATGAAAGTGTAAATGCTGAAGTTGTATCCAACAGTCACTGCGTTCTCCACACTCTTTTTATTCTAAAAGAAAATTTGCTGTTGCATGCTAGAGTCGTGCTCTGAAAGCTGTCAGAACTTGTATCTACCACCGAGAGAAAAGTGAACAGCTGTGTACTTACTCTCTGCTGATTTCACATCATCCTTCTTTTAGTGTTCCTGTCTCGGATTCTTTCCTCATTGCTTTGGCTTTTTGCCGTATTGCCATTCCTCTCAAATATGCAAAGAAAAAGGGAATAAATGAGCATGGAGTAAATTTTTCATCTAACTTTCCTGTCTTTTTTTTTTTCCCCCGTCAACAACAAAACAGACTAGATGCTATAAAAGCCCGCTCACTGAGCTCCATTAAATTCAAACAGATCAGTTTGCATGACAGTTAGGAACTTCTCACTTTATTCTTCTCAGTGCAACTTAAAAGAGGAGATTGCTTTGTGGGTAAAAATCCCGTTTATGGCTTTCACATTCGACAAATTTTCCCCCAAAATTGAGATTTTAAAATTCACCAAAATGTCACAATTGCCACAGTGTGTCGGCTGGCATTCTAATAGCCTCAAACATTTGAAGTTGTGCTGACATTTACTCATCTAGTATTTATCAGCATTCTTTTTCAAACACCTGAGAGATGAATAGAGAGTGAAATCACAACAGAGGAACATGCCACCTCTTGTGAACTGCTGAGTTTGACTTGTTTTGGAGGGGACAAGAAAACAAAAGTGTGCACTAAAGCATTTCCACTGGAGCTCGTGCCGTCTTGATGCTTTTAATGCAAGACTGCAGCGTCTATATGTACTGTTCTGTATTTGTGAGCCATTTTACACTCTGTGTTTTGTTAATTTTGTGTAATTTGGGATACAGGAGGACTACAAACACACAAAACTACACACTTACTCAAACCTCCATTCAACTAAAGCACACACACACACAAACACACACACACAGAGAGATTATGTATTGAGCCCTTCAAGAAATCAGCTGCTAACTCAGCAGTCAATATTCTTCATCAGAGCGTAAAAAGACTATCAATAAAGAAATGATGGCAAAGAGCTGCTTATGCAGGACTTAAAGGAGAATGCCTCTCGACTCCAGGTCTATTATTTGTCTGCCGTGTGCCTTGGAACTCAATAACTATCTCAGCAATAAGCCAGTCTGGGTTACACTTTCAACTAGCACAGCCACTTCTCCAGAAACCTGCTGAGAGGTCCTATAACAGGCTTAGCGCACATCAGCTGCAGCAGAGGCATAGAGCCAAGCAACCCTTCGGTGACAGCTGTTGCTCAGGAGAAAGAGTATTGTCCACTAATTGGAAGATTTCTGGCTGCTTCAGTCTGCATATTGCACGCGAGGCTGTGCCATCAATGTGTGTGTGGTTATATACCTAGCTCTCAGCTGCTCACTGGATAAACACAATCGCTGTGTCTCTAATGCTAGCTGTATATCAATTATGTGAGTGTTTGGAAAGTGTTGTGCACATACTGGAATAAGTGAGTTAATTAATTACAGTTTAATAGTCAGCGTGTTTGCTTCAACACCTTGAGGCTGCAAAATTGCTGAGAACTAGGCGGTATAGATTAGGTTTCAGAGGGGAGGGGAGCAGAGCGAAGTCCATGAAAAATGTAAACACTTTTTACTAAATGTACAATTATCCTAGACAAACGAAAAAACACATTTTATGTAAAAGGTTTTATTTAAAAACTAAAAGTACAACTAAAAAAGTAAAACTGGTGCATTAGTGTTTTAATATTTAATGCTCTTCCCCCAAGATTAAGAAAAGTATCTGAGAGACAGCTCCAATGTTTTGAATTTGGACTGCAGTACTCATTTTAAACACTGGGTGTCAGAGTTACATATTGCACCTTTAAGCCTGTGTTATAGGAGCTATAAGTTAAGTTGACTCATTTTACCATAAGCATAATGTAACTATGGACAGCGTTTTAATCTCCTTCCATTGGACAAAATGTAAGCAAAAATACCCCCCCCCCCCACACACACACACACACACACACTTGTCAAGAGCTCTTGTGCTTTCCCCTTCTAACACAGTCTATGATTTCTATGGAATACTGCAAGCAAGGTGGTAGAATACATGTTATGCATGTATATTATTTCCATCTCATTAAAAACTGGATTTGAAAATGCCAGAGGCTGATTTTAGTGTGAGAGCTGAAACCTTGGGGCACTGGTGAAATAAAAGTAACGAGGTCATGCTTGTTTCCAACCACACTGCCTTTATCACAGGAGAAGTCATGTCAAAAAGCTATTGTTTTTGTACAGTCCACAAGCACAAATCTCAGTTTGACTTCAATTAATGTTAGTGATTAAGCCTATATTTTGGTTTCAGTCTTACCCCCACATGCTTTATATGAATATATACAGTATGTCTGTGTGTACATGTGTGTTTTTTTGAGAGGTGACATCCTGTATAAGTAGAGTCCTCTTCAAGGTTTGACAACTAATAACACAATAATCTTCTAAAATCTTATGGTAGGACCAAAGCAAAGTGCTTCTCAATAATTAAAAAATGAAGAGTGAGTTTATTAAGTAACTAAGTTGTTTTTTTTCACCAACAAAAACATTCTTAAAAACCATCCACATCTTACCAACTCCTGCTAGTTTCCATTTTTTCACACTTCAACACCTCCCCCACCATTCACCCATCACTCCCCCCTCAGTGTGACCCCCAGATATTGCATGATGATACAAATCATATGCTTTGCATTGTGAGTTGTGAATTTAGCAGGTGTTTTACAACAGCTCCCTACATGACTCCGGCAGTCAGATTTGATAATGCTGAACATTTATCTCTGTCTCCCCTGGCCATGAACAACAGGGGAGATTTGTCTGCATCTGTAATGTCACGTCAATGCACAGCCTCCTAGTGACTGAACTGGAAAAGATGGTGGAGACGACTGTATGTTAGAACCCATGGGGATTTCCGGGGGATCAGGGTACATTGCCATGACAGCTGGAGCCAAAAAAGAACAGCCTCTGCTCACATTGCCAAAGAACCTCAGGTTCTTGGATTGTGTCCCCTGAAGGCTGAGAGGAAATTTGCATTTGGTTGAATCGGGATTGGCGTATATTTGGGTTCCCTGAAAGTGCAGCACAAAATCCAGTGTGCACACTAGGCTTCTGTGTCAGGTTAGGATTATTGTGATGTGTAGCTGCAGGTACAAAGTGACCTTCTGGCCGACTGTGAGAGGGAAGAGAGAGAGGTTCCATTTTAGCTAAAGGGCAGAATATCATGAGCACACACAAGCAAATGCACAACACGGACTTGACAGGATACCAGGATATCATTTGTGTGGTAAAAGGTTTCGGTGATACAGGCATTTGTCATGGTTTAAAGAATGGATGGGAACTCCTGTCCTTAATCCTTAAGACGTACTTTAACCCAAACACCACTAAGTGAAACTTTAGGGTCCCTTAAAAGAGACCGTATGACTACATTGCCAGAGTCTGGCAAACAAGGGCCAACATATTTAACTAAACAAGCCCTCTTGTGGGGCGCCGGTAGCCCAGTGGTAAGTGTGTGAGATTGTAGACTCCAAGCAGACGGCCCGGGTTAGAATCCAACCTACTGCCCCTTTCCCCCGATTTCTGACTCTGTCCAAAACAAATCCTTCTGACTCATCAGAACTTCATGTGTTACTGATTTTTTGTCTTAAATATATCATCCTGCTGTATTTAAAAAAATCTAAAATGTCACTCATCAAGAATTACTGCTGGGGAAATGTCAAAATATAAGTCTCTTTCTGCAGTATGTTTTTTATTGCCTCATCTATTGCCTCATATCATCTGGCTCCGCTCCTTCAGGCGTTAAAAATAACAATAATCAGTCTTTATGTTGATGCTCTTCTTTGCTTCTTTTAGCTCATATAGAGGCATCGATATTGATTTCAGTTTCCTTATAACCAGCTAAGAATTCCTCACAGGAACTTTAAGAATGACACACCTAATATGTTTCATTTGATCTGTATATTTGTGACGACATGCGTGAGTGATGATAAATATATTAAAGTCCTTCATAATAAAAGAAGATACGTTAATAAAGAAGGTGATTTGGGGGAACTTTATTCTCTTTCTTCAGTGCCTTCATACTTATTTGTTGAAAATGTTTTGGCATCCTCCTTAGTTAAAAAATATTATATTATTAAGTTTAAATAAGTCTCAGAGCTGTCTGTGAAGTGTCTTGTTCTAACTTAACTTAATTGAACTGATTTTGACTCCACCAGCCGTACTGAGGAATACGAGGAAATTTATATTTATATTACTTAAATATTTATATTATTTAAGGTATATTTGCTATCTCATTTGAACACAAAAGTGCAACATAATGACAGTAGATACATTACTATATTTTGACAATTGGTGCAGAAAATTTAACCTAATCCTAACCCTGTACCATAGGGAAATAGGTTTCCTCATTTGTCTCCTTTTTCATCATGTCAACCAATTGCATCAGACACAGTGATTGACAGGGAGCCTTTATGTAATAACAGTTCCCTTTACTTCGTATGACAACAGTCAAAACTCATGATCATTTTTTATTTATGCTCAGAGAAGAAAACAGGATGTAGGTGTATGCACACAGCATTCTCCGATGGAGCGTTTTCTGACTGTAGCACAGCCAAGTGCTGCAGGACATTTAGCTTGGCGTGCTAAACATAAATATACTCTAAGGATGCACACACTCAGGAACGGCCAAGCTTATAGTACTGAGCTGCCTGGAGACATTCCTGTGAACATGACATGAACATATGACATATCAAGCGAACACTCTTAACGCA
Organism: Labrus mixtus; assembly: GCF_963584025.1. NCBI lineage: Eukaryota > Metazoa > Chordata > Actinopteri > Labriformes > Labridae > Labrus > Labrus mixtus. Next base: position 22,494,488 of record NC_083621.1, read on the forward strand.
GAAACATTGCTGCCAAGAAGAAAGCAAACCCACCTATACCAGATCAAAAGTTATTCGATCAAACAGCAACCTCAAGCCTTTCCTGGAGTGCACTGAGTGGACTGTGGCAGGACACATTCCAACACACGCACTGAAGGTCACATATGAGCAGACACGCATGGATGTTCACACAATTAGGCATGGATATAAGGCCACTCGTGTACACACATACACAGTCACTTTCATAGAGGTTAAGCGCTGACTGTAATGAGATGAGTAATCAGTTGTGTCAGATAGATCGTCTGCCAGAAGGAGAGGAGAGAGGAGGAGTGTGTGCCAGGACCGCACACCTCCTCCTCCTCCTCCTTGCCTTTTTTTTCTCTTCTTACATCTTCTCTTTTAGTGTCTCTTTGGCTAAGGGAGGGGAGGAGAGTGGAACATTGTTTCCCCCAAGGGCGACAGAGCAGAGAGTAGCTTCTGCCAGGATATCACGCCTCCTCTACTCTCTGGCCTCCTTTCTCTTTGAGGCCGATATGGCCAATCGCCTCCTCATCTGGATCCAGAAGAGTCAGACGAGGAGACAGAGATGAAGGGACTCGGTTCACATTTGATTGACGCAGAAGAATCCGGACATGGTCTCTTCATGTATTCTGCTGTCTACTTGATGTGCAGGTTTAAGGCTGAGCCAGACAAGCAGAAAATATCCACAGTAAGATTTATAGTAGAAGTCATATGTTGTATGGGATGTTGGGTAATCACACGAAACGATGCAACAAGGCTGGTGACGTCTGAAGCAGCCATAGCTCGCACACATTCTTGTATGTCGGAAGGCTCCTTTTTTTTCAGTGCGGCAGGGAGCAGCTGCAGCAAATTTCTCATTTTGTCTTAATGTTATTTCACAGCAATACTGTCAGCACAAGATTCTCTGCAGTCCAATCTACATCCATTCAGTCTGCCTGATTTTGCAAAGGTTGGTGTTTTTATGATTGGAAACAAGTTTTAGAAAAGCATCGTATTTGTAGTTTAAAACCCAAAGATAACATAACTATCATCAAAAAAAATACAGTCTGCTCACGTCTACTCAGCACTGTGTCGTTCTTAAGTTCATTGTTTGCTTATAAAATCAATTTTGACCTTTTTTTTTTGGTGTACTCTTGTTTCAGGGGCTGAGCTAGGAAGGCACCAGACAGCTGTTTGGCCACATAATCTTACAGCAGGAGACTATCCCTGGCTGGCAAGAGGGGAAGTCTGATTGAAAAGTTTGTTTTTTGCGTTCACACATACAGCTCCCCCTGCAAATATCAGGATTTTTCTGCAAGTGTTAAAGCACTTTATATCATAACCTGAAAGAAGCAAACTTTACATTCCGATGTGTTTATTCACACATAAAAGTAACTAAAATAAAAAATACTAAAAGTAAAAATACTTAAGTATACAGCCTAGAAGGACTCTATTGTTGTGTTTTATTCATTAATTATATGTTTTAGAGTTCCCAAAGTCTTTATACAGTAGCATGTGAATTTAAGATTTGAGAGTTGCTTCATGACTCTCTGCAGTGTTATAACTCTTCTTAACAAAATCAAACACATGAAACATCTTTGTTCCAGGAGTCTGATTCCATATTCCACAGGGTGAGTGTGTTAGTGCTCCGCATGTGTCAAGGAGACAGTCTGTGATCTGAGGAACGCTCTGAAGAGTACTTTATTCCTTTATCTGCTGTGCATACACATACATTAGGTACAAAGACAATGTACCTCTGCTGGTCTGATGTTTGTGCCTGCTTGATGTTTTAGACATTGGGGGCTGTATTAATACTGATCATTTGGGGGTAATATCCTGCTTATGTATATGTTGTACAGTGTCTTTCACAAAGGGAAGTTGATAAGCCTTAATTATTGGAGGATGAGATGAGTTCTACATTCATTTAAAAATAGGTTTCTGAAAAGGTTAAGGCCGTAAAAATTGAATGACAAGTGACCGCAGAGGTCAACACCCATGGTAGCTTTTTGGATCACAGCTCATTGAAATGACCGTATAGGGATTGGGACTCATAATGAGCATTTCATTGCTTTATTTCCAGACTTTGCCAGCAGGCCCGGATCTACGAGGGTGCCAAAGGATGCTTTGCACTCTCATTCCAAATTTCTGCACCCTCAAATGAATGGACGCAACAAAAATAACAAATTACTCAAGAGTTACAAATGACAACAGTGAGTCAGATCCCGTTTAATACATCCATGGTGTGATGTTAACTTCACTTTAACTTTGTACAATAAATAGGAATGAGGGGATCAAAAGGGGACAACCTGAGGGAACATAAAGGGAAGGTTGGGAAGAGGAAAAGGGGGATGGAGAGAGTGTTTTGTATTTTTAACACAAGCACTCTACTTCTTAACCTCAAAATTTCCCCAGCATGTATTTTTTATTATTTCAGATGGCTATAAAATGAACACAGAGGTTCAGTTGAGTTGAACTTCGGAAAGAAAGAAAGAAAGAAAGATGGAAAGACATTTGAAAGAAAAGGAGGCATGCATGGAGAGAGAAGGGGAGAATGGGATGACAAAGAAAGAACACCAGATTGAGAGAAAAATAGGACAGGAGTTACGGATAGAGGTGGAAAAGAGGAAGGGGAATTTCAGTCCAGCGCGGTGTTGACATCTGCCTCGGTATGACAGGCCAGAGAGAGAGAAAGAGGAAAGAGACAGAGGGAGGTATGTGAGGGAAAAGCCTTAGGTGAAGTCACAGCAAAAGAACAGAATGATGAAAATAAAAATAAAGAAAAAGTGGGTGGGGAGAGATAAAGGTTAAAAGATGAAATTGAGGAAGAAAGAGAAAGACGAAACAGAAAAAGCTGTGACAGAGGGAAAGAGAGAAATAGGAAGTGTGTATCGGTGGGAGAAGAGACAGAGAGAGAATTTTATGTCAGAGCAATTAGCAGCTGCTAAGTTAGTTTGGAGTCCAACATGGCACATGCACACAAACACACACACAGACCATCTGCGGCAGGCAAATGCTTGCATTTGTGTGCACAAAAAGACACATAAAAGGTCTCCCCTGGATGTCTACTGTCTTTGCATCTTCAGACACACATTTAATCAATCCACTCGACACTGACTGAGAGGGACCGAGGATATTTCAAATAACATAACCAAAAGACTAAATCTGCAAAGTGAACCCACTGCACAGGGAAAAGAGACAATCATTAGTTCTGAGACCAGCTGTAAATTATGTCCAGTGAACAAGTCATTTATACAAGCAGCCATGACTTTGCATTTATATTTGAGGGAGACTTTTACAGTTGAGGCTGCAGCATCTCCTAGAACAGGTTGTTTTTTTTGTTTTTTTTAGCAGGGCTGCCCTGAAGCCAAGGTATCTAGAATAAAATTCCACGAGACATTTTCTTAGGAGGTTAAAAGCTTTAAAAGGCAAGGACATCAGGGAAGCTTCACATGGAATAGTAATTATTTTCAATAGAGGCCTTTTTTTTAACAGATTGGACTAATGTGTCTTTTACAGCACAGTTAACACCCAGACAGTTTGAGCACTACCTCTGGCTATCCAGGATTCACCACTGCTCCATTCAGCACGGTATTGTATTCCAACACAATCCCATTGACGAAGCAGCCCTGTTCAATTACTAATAGGAGCGATGTGATAATCTGGGTAGAGAGAAATGGATTTTCCCTTTAAATGTTCACTGAGCTTGGAGTGGGTAAAGTGATAAGGGAGAAGGTATGGAAACACACGAGAAAAAGCAAGAGATGAGCGAGTATGAGAGGCGATGCGAGAAAGCGAGAGTAATACTGTGGAGACCAAGAGAAAAACGTACGACAGAGAGGCGTGGATGGGAGTCATTTACAGCAAGGGGAGAAATGGGTGCAAATCGATGCTATTGCTCAGCATTTAGCACTGCATCAATCACTTGATCGCTAGTCAGCCTGGATTACAGAGAAGAGGTTGCAATTGCCTCACTATAAACCAGACTACACACACAAACATATACACCCACAACTATATTCAAAGCTAATTTTAAACATCTCATCATTCCCTTTCTAAAACCGTTTTCTTTTTGTCATTAGTATTCCTCATTAAAGCAGCTTATTAAGTCAGTCAGTCATCCATATAACCAGTCAGTAACTGGCCAGACAACCAGCTAATTAAAATGATACCTAGCAGGTCGATTAATTAGAAAGGTGTTAAACTGCCATCAGCTAGCTTTAACTGCACACAGGTTACCCTTTCAGACGATCAGTTATAAGACATTCATTAAGGCAACTACGCCCAATGGTCGTCTTGTTACAAAGTCAGTCATCAAGTTGCCAAAAAAAGTCATCAACCAATCCTGATGCCCCAGTAACTGAATTGAACTTCCAAGAAACTAAGCAGGATTTTGCCCAATTCTAAACAGATCAAATTTAATTAAAAATAGTTCAGTTTCTGGTGAAGTCTGCATCTCTTGTACTCTGTATACAGCAGAAAAAAGATCTCCTAAGAATGCAACGGATGCAGTTGCACCAGGAATGTGGAACTCAGTATCCACTGTTCTATATCTATCTGTTCTATATATAGGGATTGGATGCTACAAGCCGAGGAGGGAGGCACAGACTCAGCTGTTGAGTTTGGCTTGAGGATGGGAGCGTTTTTCACCACAGTGTCACAGCAGATTTTGAAGGATAAGATCGCTCACTATCAAATGCTTCTGCATTGGCAGGTGCACATTGTGTCCAATCAAGCCACGCATATAGGTTGGTGATATAAGGACTCACAAAGCCAAACGAGAAACTGTACAAATGACGGACACAGCCAACGCAACCAGTTGAGAAATGACTGGTGCTGGAGAAGAGAAGGGTTTGCCAGATGACAAATCTGTGAGCTTGGCTAATATACAGTACCAACGCTGGTTAATAAGCAAGTCAACAATTGTGTTTGCCAATGAGATTCTATTCGTGGTGCTATCAGACCAAAGGTGATCATCTTTTCGACTCGAGAAGATAAGAGAGCCTGTGGAATGACGAGGACTTCACTCTCCCACATTCACTGTGGGGGAGTGAAAGCAGGTGAACAACACAACCCTGGCAACAATAAACATTTGGTCTGCTCAACAGTAAAGGCCTGTAATCATCTCCCAACACAAACAGCTTACACCTAGATGTGTTCAGCAAAGATATCAAACCTTCCAGCTAATGCTAACATGAGTAAAATAAAAACTCTTTCTGCTCCAAACAAAAGAAGCACAGACTTTCTGGACGGTACAGATAATTGCAGAAACAAATCCCCCCTAAGGCACCAACAATGCAAATGCAGGTTAAGTTCATTGACTGAATTAGCTGATGTTGTGTCCTTAACAATGCTGTTTGAATCTAAAGCTGAGTTGTTAAAAAAGAAAGTGCCTGTTGGTAAACTTTTTTTTCTCTGCTTTGTAGTTTGATCAAGTTTTAACTTGGGGACTAATTGGGGTTCAATTGGTTTTGGTTCAAGCCTCAAGTGGCCATTTGAAGAACTGCGGTTCTTGGAACTTGGCTTCATTTTTCATCCCCCATTTCTGCATATCATGCATATGCCATATGCCCAAGTCTTAATTTAAATATGCACTTTACATCCTCTCTTACAGTGCATTCTGACGTTCTTTACTCTGTGGTCCTGTATTGTTACTTGTGAGATTTCTATGTAGCTCTTTGTCCCATGTTTATTTGTATCTTAAAGCAATAGGTTCATCAACTTACTCTGTATGTTTCATTTTTAAGCATTAACCTCCTCATGGTCAGCATATACAAATTGAAATTGAAGCTAAATTTAGCACGTTTACGTCACTGAATAATGACGTGGTGGTCATGTATGTTCCTTGTTTAATGAATAAATTAGGAGAGAGAGAAAGACAGAGACATTCCTAAATCCCTGCAGTGTGTGTGTGTGTGTGTGTGTGTGTGTGTGTGTGTGTGTAAGAGAGAGTGAGAGAGAGAGAGAGAGAGTGTTCTGTGGTCATGGGAAGTGAATGGTCTGTGTCATTATGTGAGTGTGTCCACGTGTGTGTGGCTGAGAAGGGACACAATATGGCACCATTAAGCCACTTCTAATAACATCACATTCAACATGGAGCCTTTAAGAAGACCTTAGTGGTCTTTGTGTGTGTGTATGTGCGCGTGTGTCTGTGTAAGTCTAGGTATGTGTGCGTGTATCTCTATTGGTATATGTCGTTCTAGGTATGCATGTTTTCATATCTGCAGGTGACCTTATATACGGTATACCAGGCATGGGCAAACTACGGCCCGTTGGGCTTTTTAATCCGGCCCGCCGAACTTGTCCAAATTATATTATTATTAAATAAAATGTTATTATAATTAAACCTCGTTCGTTTTCCCCTGTAGTGCCCGCGTTTCCCCAATAGATGGCGCACTTCAGAGTGTGGTGTATTATTCCCTTCTCCACTTTTTCGCTTTGCCCTATGAACCCGTATGAGCCCTTCTGTAAAAATGAGCGGATCAAAGAAAAGAAAAGTGGACAGTGAATGCCGAGTGTTTAATACGGAGTGGACAACTAAATATTTTTTCACTGAAGTCCGATCAAAGGCTGTATGCCTGATATGCCAAGAAACTGTCGCAGTTTTCAAAGAGTACAGTATCAGCCGTCACTTTGCTACGAAGCATGCTAACTACGCTAACAAGCAGTCCCCGTAAGAACGGGCGGCTGCGGCTCAGAGGTTGAAGGATAATTTACAGACTCAGCAACATTTTTTTCACCAACAAACTGCGATTCAAGAGTCAACTACCAAGGCAAGTTTTTTGCTGGCATTCAAATTAGCAAAGGCTAGCAAGCCTTTCTCCGAAGGCGAGTTTTTAAAAGAATGCATGGTAGAGACAGCAGGTCTCTTGTGTCCGGAGAGCCAAGGCCAGTTTGAAAAAAATCAGTTTATCACGCAGGACTGTGACTCACTGTGTGGAACTGATTGACGAAGATATAGCCAGCGAATTAAACAAAAAGCCTGAGTCCTTTAAGTTATATTCACTAGCGCTGGATGAAAGTAATGACGTAAAAGACACTGCTCAGCTCCTCATTTTTATCCGAGGGATTAATGACAGTTTTGAGATAACGGAGGAGTTTTTGACCATGGAGTCTCTGAAATGAAAAACACGAGGAGAGGACTTAACCAGGTGTCTGCTGTCATCGAGAGAATGAAGCTACCTTGGAGTAAACTTGCCAATTTCACAACGGATGGATCGCCAAATTTAACTGGAAAACATGTTGGGCTGCTGAAAAGAATCCAGGATAAAGTGAAACCAGGATGTTATTTTCCTTCACTGCATCATCCATCAGGAATCTCTGTGTAAGTCTGTATTGCAGCTTAATCATGTCGTGAATCCAGTTGTAAAACTTGTTAACTTTATACGAGCAAGGGGACTTCAGCATCGTCAGTTTATTATGTTCCTGGAGGGAACTGATGCGGATCATCAGGACTTACTGTACCACTCTCGTGTCCGCTGGTTAAGTTTGGGCAAAGTGTTTCAACGAGTGTGGGAGCTGAAAGAGGAGATCAGCGCATTTTTGGAGTTAATGGGGAAATCCGACAAATTTCCTGAGCTAAGCGATATACCTACGTATGTGAGCAGACATTCAGCGTCATGAACATCAACAAAGCCCCTCACAGATCCAAGTTAACTGACCAACACCTCGGATCTATCCTGAGAATTACCACTGCAAAACTAACTCCAGACTTTAATGCACTGGCAAAAAAGGGAGATCAACAACACTGTTCCCACTGAAACTGAACGTGAGTTTCTCTACGGTGTTTATTAAAATTTAAATTAATGAAATGAATGCATTTGGAAATCAATTTGTACAATGAGCCTTGCATATTCATGCTTTGCTACCTGTTAAAGGCCAAATCCTTTCATGTAATGGCTTTTACATGTCATTTATATTAGTTCACCCAAACACTCCATCCATCTGTTCCTGGCCCGGCCCCTCTGTCAAATTTTAGAACCCATTGTGGCCCGCGACTCAAAAAGTTTGCCCACCCCTGCAGTATACTGTTTGTGTGTGTCTGTGTTCGTCTAGTTACATTTGTGTGTGTGTGTGTGTGTGAATTTTGACCCCTTTACAGAACAGGAGTAGTACACACAAACACACAATGAATGTGGTTTACGTTGAGGTTCCAGGTGCTTGTGTTGCAAAGGTTGAATGCTGTGTATACTAAAGGCCTTTGTGCATGTGTGTTCAGTACACATTCAAATAACACAAAGCCCACCAACATAGACCAATGATCAAGGTCATCTTTATCCTCTTTTTTCTTTTGACCTGCTGGTTTCGCTCTGACCCTTCTGATCAGAAAATGATGGCTGGCTTTGGAAAGGGACATGAACAGCTCCACATATAGCACGAAAGATCAAGCGAGTTCTACAAACGCTCAAATATGAGTCCAAACCTGCTTGAATTAGGATTATTAGTGTTCCAGCTGGAGAACAGATGAAAGTAGAAATGTTCTATCATACCTTAAATATAGACATGGTTATCATTTTAATAAGGTAAAAAAGCTAATTGCATTGGTATAAGTGTATAAATATATAAATATATAAATATATAAGTACAGTATATGCCAGTGACGTCAACGTTATATGTTCAAAGGAGCTCAGGATCTGTTCCTGTTAAGGACAGTTTTTCTTCTTTTTTTTAAAAGAAGCCCTTTTCTTTCAGGTCTGGACCAGATCTGTTCCGCTTGAGGGCATATAATGAACATAATGAAAGTTAATGAGGGTTAGGGATAGCCAACTAACATATTCAATTTCTCATTAAAATGTCCCTTTTCTTCCCGGGGGTATGAGTAATGTCACCATCCTCTAACAGTGGAAAGCTATTTTCTTGGCTGACAAGTCATTGAGACACATTTAACGTGATCTAAGCTTCAGGTGTTCGCAGGGTATCTTAAGAAAATGACTGCCATACATGTTATCAGCATAACAACACATCTTACACCACATGCAGAAGTGGTGAAACAATAATCCAAAACCTTTTCAAAATGATTTTGGTCATATTTCACCTGTTTTTTTCTTACATCTTATTGTAAAGCTTGATTCACTTTTTAATGGTTATGTTCAGTTATTTAAAGCCCTTAGTTTAGGGTTATGGGAAGGTGGATAAGTAATTATAAGTATGAGTAAGTACTAGTTTACTTTATTAACATTTCATGAAAAAGCTACAAACTTTTCATAACCTCATTCAAAGTGTTTTCGTTGACTCCATTCACCCATGCACGGGCCTGAGGAAGCACACCCTGACTTTAAGAGTACTGCACCCTGTTCAATAAACATCTTTCCCAACCCCTTTATCTGTGGGCACAGCAGTGTCAGTGAGGATTTTTTAAGACTAAGAAAAAAAGGTGTTTGAAATCTGTGACATGAACCAACATCCTGATCTACAAAGCAGAAGTTGTGCTAACTCTACTGAATGGATATAAGAAACCTGGACCTCCTACAGCAGGCGTCTGAAGACACTGGAGGAGATCCCGCAGAGAAGATTGACGCACCAACAGCAGCATCCTGCATTCCAAAATAAATCCTTTATTCCCAGTGTCTCACAGAACAGTGTGCACCAGGACGTCAAAAGAAAAGCTATAAGGACAACATCAAAATGAACATTGAAATTTCCACATCGACCTTGTGAACTGGGAGACAAAAAATGTTAATGTACCCGCGTATTTGAAACAAAGCAGGGCGTAGTGACTGACTGCGACTCTCATTTAGGAAACAGGTGAGACTAGAGTGGCAGCGAACGGCGGCATTGTGCACTGATGGAATATGTGGAAATTGGGAGTTAGAGCCTGAACATACATAAATCTTTGCAGGAGTCATGTATGCATTCGTTTGCTCATTGAAGAAGCTCAAACGTATACGGTTATTTTAGTCATATTTGATTTAATCACAGATACCCGATTTCATCTTCTTCTTTTTGCCTGCATATCCTAAAATTACAAATAGGATACGCAGGATCAGAAGCTGCACATTTGAACCAGGTACACCAGATTCTCTTGGTGATAATCATATCATCTGTATCTGAATACACTATCAGAGATAATAACAGTCGAGTCACATTCCTCACAACCCTCCCACTCGATCTGGCTGATCCAATCGCATCCTGATTATGACACCTTCTGCATTCATTTGCAGCTTTTTTCGAATCATGCATCCAGGTAACAAATGCGTTTGAATGTCATGGGCAAATCCCCTTGATAATATTCTGAAGTTTCCTTTTAACATACTGTTGTGTCAATACTAAAGACATGACATCAGCAAGAACAGTCCACAAATATGTGATCCAGAAAGAGGTCCTGACTTAATATGTCATTTAAAAACAAGCCCTACTATAATATAAATATATAAATGAATAAATGATCAAACAATATGCAGCCTGATTGAGACATAAGCAGAAGAAACACATCAAGCAGCAGTATTGAGACCTCACAAAGCGTGACACCCCCATATGGAAACACCATATGTCCTCATCAATACAACATACTAATTCATAATACATCCCTGCACACAGTCTGCGAAACACAGTGCAGAGTATCACACACACACACACACAGAAGCACACACTCCGACTCACACAGTTTAGTTGGTGTAATGACCCATTTGGCATTGAGCAGCATCTGTTTAGCAAATGAAGACTTGTAGTAGGGATGTTTTCTCGCTGACACAGTAAGCAAACAGGCAAAGAAGGATCGTATTTAGCACTTACAACCAATGGCCTGTCCTGTTCCAGCACTGCCTTGTCATTCTTCCCTCGCCTCCCTATCAGTCACTATGCACTGTACCCTTCCACTCATGCACACACACCTACACAAACACACGCATACACACACCTACACAAACACACACACACACACACACACAGCAGGAATGTCTCAGAAAATGAAATACACTCAAAAAAATCTGCCAGCCTTCAAAAAAAAAGGACAGCAAAAGGCCAGATAAAGTCTTAGAATCACCTCCAATATATCTTTTCACACGAGATGAAAAAAGTAAAAGAAAGACATCTTTACAAATGTCCTTTCGGTCTTTTTTTTCTTTTTTTTGTCACTTCTTGAAGGACAATCAGACAGTGACGGCCTGTGCTTTCTACACTGTTATTATCAACCAGGATGCAGTCGGAAGAGAATCATTACAACCTCCTGCAGAGATAAAATGCTCCGGAGCTTTCCTTTTGTGTCATTACAAAGTTGAAAACAGAAAGAAAATACAGCCGGGGCAAAGGTAATGATGTGCATCCAGCAGGCAAGCAGGGCAGGGCTCCATCTAATGAATCCAAAGCACACATTTGCTCATAATGGTTCATTCTTAAATATGCCCCCTGTCGAATGCACAACATATTAGCAGCAAGAATAGCATTGCATGAATGTTCCTTTTTCTCTCTACCTGTCTTTTGATGCCATTGTTCTCTGTCTTCATTTTCACTTTTAAAGATGTGTGTCTGTCATATCCTCCGGCTATTTGCTGCAACACCTCGATTTACCCACAGGAGACGGTTTGCTCAACAAACACATACACAGATTAGCTAGCTTGCTCTCAAACAAAGAAATAACTTCAGAGTTTGAGCAACAGGGGGGAGCTGTGGCTCAGTTGGTAGAGTTGGTCATCTTTCAACCCAGGTCCAGGGTTCGATCCCCAGCTCCTGCAGCAACATGTCCTTGGGCGAGACACTTAAGCCTGAATTGTGTTCTATGAATGTGAATGTGACTTTACATAGCAGCCTCTACCATCAGTGTGTGAATGGCTGTGGATGTAGGTGTGACCTGCGGTGTAAAAGCACTTTGAGTAGTCAGAAGACTAGAAAAGAACTCAAGTCACTTCAACCATTTACCATCATATAAACTTGATACAACAAACGTGAAGTTAAGAGACATCCCTATCTTCTTGAATCACATTTTTGTATAACATCAATCGTTATAAAGATAGCGACAAACAATAACAAAAGTAATCTCACAATGCTTTAGAAAAATTCCTTCAACCTCAACACACCCACGGAAGAAGTATTTTTCAGTTCTCTGGCTTCACTAATCCTGAAATAAGCGATCACACCAAACGATCACAAGATGCTGGCTGTCGACTTTATAAATCAACCCAGACTTTCTTTTCTTTGTTGTAATTAACAAACTCTGGGCAAACTGTAGCCATATTAAAATATGAATAAGTTTAACACTTATAGACTTCACACAGCTGCAGAGACAATGCAGGAAGGACAACTGTGCCAATTTCCACACAGTCTGTGCACAACACGGTCCAGACTCTGCCACTCTAGTCATTTCTCCTGTTTCCAGAGTGCTGCTGTCTGTCTCTAGTGCGTACCAGCTACCACTATAATGAATAGTCTGTCGTTCACTTTACAGGTAAAGATAGAAAAACATTTTAATAAAAAATGCAAAAAGTAATTCATTAATATATCACATATTTCTATTTAGGTTTCATGTGAGTCGACAATTCCTTTTTTTAAAGAATTTCAAACTCAGTCCTTGGCACCAATTTTAATTGATGTGTTATCCTATAATAAACAGAATGAAGCCTGAAGAAGGAATTGTGTGGGTTGCACTACGTGTGACACCACACAGGACGGAGGTCAATGCCAAACTAAATGCACTTTTAATTGGCAGTTTTGTGTGAGCTGTCCTTGGACCCTCACACACACACACACACACACACACACACAGAGGTACATTATAAAGTCATGAAAACCTGACGGAACTATGGACCAATACTTGAGTTTTGTGTGTGTGTGTGTGTGTGTGTGTGTGTGGGCCGGTGTGTATGTGCTGCAGCCTCAGGTACTTCTGATGTTGGACCTCTAAACTCCATGACAGCTAAGGTCGCACGTTGTTCATAATGACATAAAAGTAGGAATGGAAAAAGTGGAGGTAAATGAAGAAAGCACAATACAGCACAGGGGAGAAAGGACAGAGGAACAATAGGAGAAAAAAGATCAGGGTCAAGGGAAAGAGCAGCAAAATAAAAGAGAGGTAAAGGGACTGACAGAAGAGTCTAAACTGTAGAATGATGTATCGTCTGCACACACACACACTTTGAGCCTCGGTTGTCCCCTCTCTTTTACAGGTTCAGTCTCGATTCTTTGCTATTCTCTTTTCTTGAATCATGGTTTTCTTAAAAATATATATTTTTTACAGAAAATGTATTGTGCTGTATATTGCTAATTGTTCATTATCTTCACAATTATCATACAACTAAGAAGTGAGTGTTTGTAGCATGTTTGAAATATCACAGTGACAATGTCAAGATCCACTTTGTAGTGACATATGGTTCATAGACGACAGCTTGATGTGCTCTGCGGCCTCTGGTACCTGTAGTTGTTGTTACCAACTTAACTTTAACCCACTACATTTAACTCATCTTCTCTAGTGTTTTATCCCTCTAACCTCCACCTGAGTCTTATGAGCCATTTCTACACACAGATATAATCTTCTCCTCTATCCAAAGCTGCCCCTCTGTCTCTGAAGGCTGTCTGGGGCCCAGTCACACTGGAAAGGCCCATGGAGATTAGCAAAACCTTCCCTCCTAATTTTAAGCAACAATGGCAAAAAAAAATGTCACACTCACTTCTATTTCTTAAAGCAACAAAACACATTTGATGAATTGTTGGTTTAGTAAAACGTAGCCACCTGTCATTCAGGTCAGCTACGCACCTAACTATGGATAACATGTATCATTCATGATATCAAAACAGATGTGTTGTAAAAAAACAACTTTTCATTTTTTGTACAAGGCTGTAAACATGTTAATTTCTGTTGTAATAACTGGCTTTTTTAAATCTTCCTGGGCTCTTGGAGCCAGCCTCAAACAGACTTTCGACAAACTGCAGGATTTTTCACTTCTGCATGGCTTCATTTTTTCAACACAGAAAGTTGCCGCTTTGTCTCCCCACTAAAGATTCAATTGACTGTGTCTCTCTGAATAAAACTTCAGTGTTAAGAACTAATCTTTGATCATAAATGGCCTCTCTTAAAACTGAAGAAGCTGTGGTATCCCACTCGTTTATACATCATCCTTCATCTTTGTTTTTCCTTGTCCCCGTCCCCGCTCCCTTTATCTTTCTCTCTAGTTGTTGTACAATGTTCAATATAGTCGAAGTTCAGGGTCATGGAATGATTCCCTGATAATAAGAGACATGTATCAATAATAAATGGCTATACTCCCACTCCCTATTACTTATTGACATCTTGTGTCTTATTATAACAGTAAAGAGGATAAAAAAAGACTGGCAGGTTGTCACATGAAATGACTCATTTCTGTAACAAGTAGATTTTTTCCTAACTCTAATGTGAGATTTCTAGTTCCCACTTGAGAGTTGTGTGTTTCATGACCCACTCACCTGTTTATTTTGTATCAACTTTTTGTTCCACACTTTGAAAGCTCCTTGTTCAGAAATGAGGTTGTGTTAAACTGATGGTGCAGGCTTAAGCAGAAGAAAAAAAAAGCATGCCAAAGTCCCAGCTAACAATTAATCAACAAGCAGCTGTGAGACATCTGCAGCTAACGGAGAAAAGCAGATTAGCATTCTCTTAGGCTAATCCTGCAAACAAGTGCCAGAACTAAAAGTCATTGGATTGGGCTATTCTTCGCCCGCCGTTCATCATGACTTCTACAACTGGAGGATTGACTTAATCATGCAACATTAGTCAAGGCTGATGTGACTGTTCTAATTATGTTAGAGCACGTTTTGTATTTTGATCTTCATCAGAGGAGATAAGCAATAAGCTAATGTAATGTGGAATGAACCCAAGAAAAGTGAATTAACAAATAAATATATATGTATGCCTTCTATGAAATTAAAACAAAGACAGAAATTGCCGGTCCTGGACCGACTCCCTCCAAAATGGTCGGGGAGTTGTCCAATCCTTGGAGAGGACATGAAATATGCATTGGACGGGCACCTCTGGGTCTGTGAGCGGCCCATAAGCACAAAAGGGAAAAATACATAAATAAATTAAAATAAACATATCATTTTAAATGAAGGTGGGGAGGTGACCTTTTGCTAGACCGCCCCGTCTGTATACGGATGGGGCTCTCGCTGGTGCTGCTGTGGGCCATGGGTGCAGGGTGTCTGACCCCCACGATGTCCCTCTTACACATTATCCACTAAAGTGAACCAGGGGCTGCAGCTAGTGCTGGTGCAGAGCTTGTCTAAGGACCGGCTTGCTTTTCCACGGGCAAGGGCCCCAAAAGAGCCCCACATCATTACGTCACCGCTAACGTCACTGAATACGCCTCTGATTTCCCTGAGTTTATACTTAATAAACGTTTACCGGTCTGTCCCTGAGGTGGTTACAACAAAGTTTTGCATGCTTCTATTTTTGGTCACGATTAACCCAGCCCCCTGCCCCCAGCCCCTGACGTAAGCGGTGCTTTATTGTAGATCAGCAAGGAGTTGGTACTACTCTGGAACAGGTTTTTCCGGCCCAGAGCCAGACTGGTGCTAGCTTAGGCACTGGCTCTGAACCAGCTCTGGAACTGGCTTAGTGGAAAAGGGATGTGTGTACGAATGTATTTGTTTGTGTGTATAGATATATATATATATATATATATATATATATACATCTATATGTATATGAATGTGCATGTATGTATGGATTTTTCTCTCTCACACTTTTTATGATGGTCACATTAACACTATACCTTTAATCGTATTAGCATCCCACTGCCACACACACCATATCCAAACATGGATACCTTTCTATTACCCTACTTTTACATTAAAAAGTGACTACTGGACTTTCACCATATTTCACTGAAATCTAAATCTATCGCCTGTATTATTGTTGTATTCTGTCTTTCTAATTTGATGCTGTCTTTTCTATGTGTATATATTTGTTTTTTGGTTTTTTTGTCCACTTTATCACCAATAAAAAAAAGCTAATTTAATCCACCGCTGTATCAAGTCATCACGTTGTACAACACACTGACTGCTCCTACTGCCCTGTTTAAACAAGCTTGAAATTGTCTGGAACATTTTCAGCTTTTGGACAAAAGTAAGTACTGTGCAACAGTCTAAAACCCATTAGGCAATCCATTTCTAAAGACCTCGTCCTCTTCAGAGGGGAACAGTGCCAACTCATTTTGCACTACAGGCTCAGTGAAGAAAACAGCAAGAGAAGAAAAAAATAGAACAACTGTTGCGTTTGCCAGGCCAAATCCCCGAGTATGAGTGGACCAGATGAGCTTCATGACACAAACTACACTCATCATCTACATGATACATCTACACTCCAACAAATAACAAGATGTTTGTCTTTTATCTACAACAAGTAAATCAACATGAAATAATTCCCTTTAATTTAGCATAAACCCATCCTTATTATGAAACAGTCTGAGTGAATGTTCTTTTTTCCATGCTCTTCCTGTGAGCAGAGTTAACACACAGACACACACACAGAGAGATTTTCCTGGATATCCCCTCTGCACCCCAGTTAAAACCTGCTCTATTGACACTGCAATGTTCCACTGGGACCCCTATGAAATTAGGTGCAGTCAAGATATATTGCACACATGCACACACACACATTTCAATAAGAGAATGTGTTTATCACACACTCTCACACCTACACAAGAACACACAAAAATGACAAATTATCATGCACACACCCATATGCATACAGGCCAGTGTTTATCGTGCAGATAAACTCCCTCTCTCTCTCTCTCTCTCTCTCTCTCTCACATATGTACACTCTCTCTACACAAACACACACAATGAAATACAGTGCAGTGCAATATTTGTGTTGCATACACACACAGTTGCAGGGGAAGGAATCTATTTAAATGCTAAGTAAGCGGTCTCTCCCTTTTGGGGCGACATGATTATACAGCCGATCTCATAAGCAATGCCTCACAACTGGATTTGCACATGTAGAACTTAATTACAAGCAGCCTCGCTTCTCTCTGTGTGTCGTATTCATGGGAGTATATCTATTGAGAGGCACGGGATTGAAGCTATTACCTCGCCTCTGTGTGTGTGAGTGTGTGCGTTTGTGAAGCCAACCTATCAGCAGTTTAGCCAAGATTAATGTTTACATAAACAGGTTTCGGCTTTAGTTGCCAGATAACCTTACTAAACTCTCCCTCTCTTGTCATTTTTTTTTCTCTCTCGCTCCTTCCCCTGCATTTGTGTCGACATGTGTGTTGCACTCACACACACAGCATTCAAGTTCATTAATAAAATAAAATATTAAAAATGAGGTAAATGAATAATAATCAACAACAAAAAAATACATGTGATCACTGTGGAGTGGTTATGATTACTAGGAGGGAAAAAAATCCTTCAAAGACAAAAAAAAGTGTCGTTTAACTGAAACACCCTGGACCCTGCAGGATTTGGAAGTTTGAAGGTCATCATGAAGGTCAGGTCAGGTCAGATTAAATGTATTTGACACAACAGAGGTTCTCTCAAAGCCATCAAAGCTCCTCTGAAGAACTTTTGGTTTGTATTGAATTTGGCGCCCCCTGTGGACAAAGTGGTACCGCTCTTTGTTGATTTTGTTCAGTACACTGGGTTGTTCAGTAATGTTTTTAACTACAACCAAAACACCCCCCAGGATGTATTCTCATAGTCATATTATTATTATCAGTCATTGAGAATCTTTGCTGATAAAAATGTAAATAAAGTGTGTTTCAGGGTGACAGTAGTGAGGTCGTCCAAATCTGACCTGTGGTCCCTTTCATGCATGCACTCTGACTATCTACTGTCCCATCTCCAAATAAAGGCATAAAAGAGACCAAAAATTAAAGTCTGTTTCAACATTGTGCAGTTAATCACATGGTCTGACATCTATTCTGCAGCCGTTTCAGACTTTAGAATAAGCAATAGAAAAAGTCAAATTTTAAGCTAAGTGTAGAAAACTTCCTTCAACATTCAACCTTGAAAGAGAGAGGGACAGAAACAGAAAAAGCCCTGAATACAGCGTTGATGAAACTGACTAAACATAGCATCTTTGCACTGCTCTGATACAACACAGGTTGGCGTAGTACAGTTTCAATCAACTATTTTAGCAACCAGATGTTTTTGACACTTAAAAAAATCGGAAACTTTTCACGAGGCTTGCTGTAGTCTGGCCTGAGTTTGCCCTGCCAGAGAAGAGAAATGTGTCTGCCTATTTCCACTTTCATGTTTGCATTGCCTTTAGAGTTTCTCTGCCTCTAAAATTCCCCCTGCCTCCCATGTGGAATGATTTAATATTGCATGAACATAGGGTGCTTATAGATGCCCTCCTCAATGTAGCAAAAAATGTTGAAGTTATGAGACCGAGTCTGCGACAGGAAAACACTCATTATCAAATAAAAACTGCTCATCACTATAAGGGCTTTCACACTTGCAGAAAACTCCTGAAAAGCTCCAGATATTTGCCGGAGGAGCTGAATGTGTGAACGCACACAGCCAAAATTTACCCTCGGAGTTTCTCCTGCCAGACCCCTAGTGTTTTTTCTGCGACAAGTCTGAGTGAGCTGATGTGAGAATGCAGCAGGATACTCTCCAGAGAATTCACCTCGAGCCAATGGGAGGGGGAGTGACGTTTATTCTGTGTCTGCTGCACGGTGCATAGAGTGTATGCACACGACCGCTATGATCTCTGTGCACATAATCAAACTGTTGCTTTATGTTTTCTGTTCGTCAGTATGTTGTTCTCCACTCTTTTGTTGATAATGTGATTCTGTTAAACTACATGTAGCATTGATAGAAAGGTAAATATTCACATCTTACTTCACAATAATTAATCATTTCAGGAACTATCCACATACTGTATGTATTAACCATTACTGCGTCTACTGTAAGGGGCCAATGTGTTGCTTTGCAGCTGATGAGTTTTGCCTCACACTCTCTTATTCTGCATACGAGTAAAGCCAGCAGAAAGGTGAATGCAAAAATTCTAACTGGAGAAATCAGAAGACTTCCAGCACTGAATCTTTGTCCTTGGCCTTCAGTTTCACATTCATATGCAAATATCGATTTAATGAGATTAGTGTACCCACTGTGCAAGCTGCTTTAACATTTAGAGCAAACACCCACCTAGCACTAATATTTTAGATATCCATTTAAGCATTTCTCTCAGTCAAAATGGGAAGATATTGTATATAAAAGATATTCACAGCAACATTCTCACTATTCAGAATTGTATTTTCAGATATCCTCAACATCATTTCTATGTAGCCATTAGTGTGTGTCAGGCGATGCGTTCAATTTCAGATATCAACAACGTTATTGTTCATATTGTTACGGCTGTATGTTTCCCTGTGCTGTTTGTCCCTTCTCCCCTACTTTTGTCTCCAGCCCAGGTGAAGCTTCTGACTGTACACTTGGCCTCAGGGCTTCAAAGCCCAGTGCTGGCTTCAGGAGGAGAGGGGCTTTTGGAGTTGGGAATGCTGTCCCTCTCAGAATCTCGCCAGAGATTGTGTGTCGTCATGATTTGTGGCAGCAATAGCTCAGGCTGTAGGGACGTGGGTTGGGAACCAGAGGGTCACCGATTCAAGTCCCGGTGCGGACCAAATATGGAAGTTGGTCCGGTAGCTGGAGAGGTGCCAGATCACCTCCTGAGCACTGCCGAGGTGCCCTTGAGCAAGGCAC
Organism: Labrus mixtus; assembly: GCF_963584025.1. Classification (NCBI taxonomy): domain Eukaryota; kingdom Metazoa; phylum Chordata; class Actinopteri; order Labriformes; family Labridae; genus Labrus; species Labrus mixtus. Next base: position 22,514,075 of record NC_083621.1, read on the forward strand.
CAAACCCCCTCCCCACCATCAGCTCAGGAGTGCCTGCTGTGGGCAGCTCCGTCACTCTGGCTTCTCTCCATTTAGTGCATGTCCATAGGATCCTGTTTCTGCATGTGTGTGTTCATGACTGTAAAAGTGTAAAAACTGAAATTTCCCCTTGCGGGGATCAATTAAAAAAAAAGTAAATCTTGTTGATGATTTAGTTTGTATGTTAATAATAAATATCTTCCACTTGACTTTGGTAAGGTGTACGATGTGTTTAATTGGGTGAATTTGTGGATTGTTGTTAACCCCTCAGGGCCGCCTTATGGTGGGGCGTTACAATATTAAAAATGAGCAGTGATGATATTGAGTTCTACTTCAGAAAAACTCCCATTTAAAATATAAACAAACCAATGGTGACTTGTTATAGTTGCCAATGTGTTTGACCACACCCCTCTGAAGGGGGGAAGGGGCTGTGCCTTGGGCTTTCTTGTACCATGTCCAACTGTTTACGGTGGAAAGGCAGACTCAGAAGGCAGAACAAACACCTAGCTGTGGGAGTGTCACCCACCTGGGGGAGGGGTTACTGCCCTTTGTGATGTCATGAGGGTTAGGGCTTTATAAATAATAAAGTGATGTTGAAATGATGATTTAGTCGAGGAAGAATGATGTTGTTGGTATCTTTGAAGACAGCTGTTGATAGGAAGCATGTCATTGTGGTTATATGAAATGTTCCTTTTTTGACTTGGAAGAATTGAATTACAGATATATCTGGTGAATATTCAATACTACTATTAAATGATAAATTGGCTTGCCATACTCCCACAGCCTCATGACTGGTAACTCCATGTGTCATGACTTCATTATTTAAAATTGTCATAAGAATCATACCCTTGCACATTGGCACATACATGCATGCCACATGGCACAGGTTGTATAACAACATCTGTGGTCTCTGTGACCATCTGTTCTGAGACACATTATCCTTTAAACCATGCATAGATCACATTGAGCACATTAAAGCAGGGAAATATCATCTGATGAAAGTCTTTATTCAGACTGTGGCACTGAGTCACCAGTCAGTGCCAGTGAGGCCTCTCTGGCTGAGGACGAGATGCAGCTCAGCATTATAATGTTCCAGCTGCAGCCACAACACTGTAGCTACACAGATGATCTTGTTTTCCAAGTTGTGTTTTAGTCCGACCACAACTTTAAAATACTTTCAGATTTTTGCACAATCATGATGACTAACAAAAAGCTTTATTCAAGATCATCAAATCATATTTTACACAAGTCCCCCGGATAGTTTGCACTCTGCTCCAATAAAACTAGAAAACTATGTTATAACTCTCCTGTCCATTAATAAAGCCATGGCTACCATGTGCGGAGGCTGACGGAGATAAATGGAGGAAGAGTAGAAGAAGAGAGCGAAGGAGGGAATGTACACGAGCTGGAGAGCAGGGCTCTTGGGGATAGAAGAAGCATCCATTGTTTCTTATTTTCACAGGCGTTCACACACACTCTATTTTCTGTTGCACCAAAGGGGGACTGAAAAGAAGAATCTCTTGAGGACACACAGGTTAATCTCTTGTTTTAAATCCTACACACATTTACACAGAGGGTTATATATCAGCCGTGTGTCAAAGGTATGTATTAATATGATATGACATTTATAAAAAGTGAAATTTGTGGCATAAAATGAGCTCGATTTGTAATATGCTCAAACATTGGCACTAAACTAGCTGTGACTGCGTTGTGCCTGTTGGCTTTAATTGTTCCACTGTTGATTTGAAGCCATTTAAACCGGCTGTGACATGTTTAATCCCTGTTGGTTTAAATGTAGTTGTAGCTGTCTTTGATCAGAGCCTCCTCATGCTGAAACAGAATCAAATATCTATGACAGTAGGTACAACATTGTAAGGTCTGGAGAAGACTAAGCTGTGTTCACCGCAGCTGAAGGAGGCTCTAAAATAGAACCAGTGCATTAGCTGATAAATTACCAACTCAGGAAAAGGAGAAACTTTGATTAAAGGAGCACGTGTTCACTCTGAGGAACCAAAGATGTGAATTTGTCAAGTTATAAGGGAGGTACCTTGAGACTAAGCTTAACAAAATCAACGTGGTTAAAAAGTATGGTCAACATTTTTTTTAAAAGTCTCGCTTTAAATGATTGCATTTCCGACAGGCAGATCACAGAGGGTAAATAAAAAGATTCATGCTCCTTGTGGATGTCAGGACTGCGATAGAAGTAAATGTTGTTGGATCAAGGGGCTTGAGAGAAGGTGCTTTGCCTGTGAGGACCAGCAGGTGGAAAACCTTGGTTAAAGCTGTACACCCCACACTTTTGAAAGTAAATCAGTTAATCAACGTATTCATCTGTTAACATGTCATCACCAAGCGGCAACCTCAGGTGTGAGTGCAAAATCCTGCAGTTACGTTAAGAGAGTCCACTTGAGGCTGGCTGCATAAGCACAGGAAGTTACATACACACCCATTCAAAAAAGCCCGCTTTTACAGCTGAGATCAACATGTTTACAGCCTGGTTCAAAAAACGAAATCGGCCTTGTTAGCTCATGTCTGGATTGGCACACACTGTACGGGGGGTTGATTTTTTTCATAGCTTATCATTTTGATTTTATGAAGGATAAGAGTTATTCACAATAAGGAGCGTAGCTGACCTGATTAGCGTGGGGGTGTAACAGTATGACAAGAGGCTAAAATCATGCCTCAACTCCAGCTCTCAACCGGAATTTCCACCAGAAACGTGTGCATTGCATGTCCGCTCCGGTCCTTTACGGCTCTGTGCACTCTCGTCTGTCAACACCCACAGACAGCTGCAGTGCCGAGACACAGGAATTCCTGCGGTTTAAAACTGTATAAAACCATTTAAAAAGACATAAACAAACACACATACGGTCATTGTTCTTAACCGTCAAAACAGAGTGTTTTATTCTGAAATCAAACTGGATTTTTATATGTTGTTTTGGTGTCTGACTTCCCGACCCGCTCTAACTTTTCTGTGATAAATTGATGCGCCATGCTCTGGCATCTGGCAAAAATAGAAGCCTGGCGCATACAGAAGGCTCTCGGTTGCCGGAGCTGAGACGCAGTGGAGCAAGAGGAAGCTCACACATTGAATAGAGTGAAAGCCAGTCGTTAGGTTGACTGAAGGTTAGGCTGAGGCGGTATTTCCAGCATGGTGACCACCATCTATGAGCTTCCAAAGCCCCCTGCAGGAATAGATGGGTGACGTCACCCAAGCTACGTCCATTAATATTTACAGTCTATGCTCATCACAACTAAAATTGAACTGAATTGCCAAAGGCGGTAGAGTGGTTAGCACTGTCGTTGAACAGCAGAAGGTTGGGATGGTTCAGTGGTGGTGGGGGTTTGAATCCTGGCTAGGACCTTTTATGTGTGGAGTCTACGTGTTCTCCCTGTGAGTCCTCTACAGGTACTCTGGCTTCCACAAAAGACATGCTTCTTAGTTGTATAGGTTACTCTATATTCCATGTGTTGGTCTCTATAAGTTTTGCATCGCGGTTATTATAACCTCTGTTTTTTTTTTTTCTCTGATTTTATTCTCCCTCAACGACCAAAAATCAAAATCAATATCAGATGTGTTTATGTTTTCATGGAGGAATTATTTTTTCGAGAAAAAGCACATTTTAAGCACACAAGGCAGTTTAGAGCTGACTAAATGGGCACTACAGAGGGAAGCGGAAGTGCTGCAAGACAACTTTTGTAACCTAGCAACAGAAAGCACTCTAAAACTGAGGTTGTCTGTGTTGCCAGACTAAAAGAAAATTTAAAAAAATCTGTTAATGGACACAGGCTATGTTTACGTCTTGAAAAATAGATACTCCTGAATTTGTCTTTATAATATCTTCTAATCAATACTTCAAATGCATATGTGATCAAAATCCAGTATGTACCACACAGCACAACTGATATCCACCAAATTTGAAGACATTTTTTAAGGCGACTGCTCAAAGGTAGAAATACCCATAAAGCCAGGCAGTTGGACTCTGTCTTTTATTTAACTGGTAAGACGATCTAATGGTGAAAAAAAAGAAAGCTCTGCAGTGTCCTGGTGTGGGTTACTACCGGTGACATACACATATCATCAGATGAAATCCAGCCTAAGCTATCCTTTAAAAATATTGTGGGTAACAAAATAAAGTCTGCAGAAATGTGTCGAATCAGTTTTGCAGAGAGCTGATCTTTGCCATATTATGGCTGCTGTTTTAGCAGGCAGGGGCTGCACTGTTGCTGCTGTGTACACTATTGCTCTATTTGATCAGAATCCATAGGGATTGGCCTGTCAGACCATGTTAAGTCAACTAAGGAGAGGCTGAGCACACTGGTGGATGTGCTGAAGGGTGAACTGGAGAGTCACATCGAGGGAGAGGAGGGGTGGAGGGAAGTAGATAAGAAAAGCAAAGGGACAAGGAATGGAGACGTACAGGGATAAGAGTGTAACAGGCGCTTAAAGTTCATTCTTCTTACTTTGATTCTATTTGATTTCTTTTTTTTTTATATGATTCAATTTACACTCGGGAGCTTTGCTATTGTTTGAATACATCATTTAAAATCAATACGAGGTTTTCCAAGTTATCTACCATATAAATTCTGATCTGCCTCTTGAGTTATTTATTAATTGAACTTATTAAATGTAATTTAATAACACCAAAGGCCTCAGAATGGACCTAGAAGGTTATTGATTCCTAGAACGCAATCAATAACTTTTCTAAAACACTGTAAACAAAACTGGTTAGTACATAGGCAGTGTACATTTAAGGACTGTTGTGTTGGCTTTCATATAATGTAGTAAGGGGTCTGACATAAACAGGGAACAGAGCATGTATCTGATCAGATTCTCCAAGTTCTTGTGCCTAAATGGGAAACAGGTTTAATACTTTGGGCTTGCAAAAAAAAAGCTGCCATTTCAGTTACAGAGAGGTATAGTTGGAGGAAAACGTAAAGCTCCCAGGAGGAGTTGGTACAGTGGCTACTTCTGAAACACACTGAAATAGCTACTGATTCCTCTGTATGAAGGGAAACAAGACCATCAGAGACAAGACTGATTATTTCGAATGCAGAAAGGTGTCAAGACCGATGCAGAGCTGGCTAAACACTGAAGCTTCCATGTCCGTGACCTGGCTACCTGCGTGTGCTTCGACTCTAGGGAGGAGGGGGCAGGGGGAGACTCCTCTCTCCAATGTTGTGAATTTGGACTGCAGTACCCATTTTAAACGCTAGGTGTCAGAGTTACATATTGCTCTTTGATGAAATGTACAACAAAGTCTTACATTGACACCAAGACCCACAGTTTAAAAACCTGATTACTTGTGTAATATGGTAACTTGTAAACAAACATTTAATGTGTTTTTACTGTTTAATAACTGAAAAGGGAAAAAAATAGAGAGGGTGAGTAACTTCCTGTGCTGTATCCTCTGAGATTATTGCCCTGTATGTGTATATGAGCATGTGTATATGCTCTGTTGGGTCCAGATTAGCTGAGCTGTGATGTGTTCCTTACAGGCAAAGGACTGGCCCTGCTCCCATCACTACTAATGTGTGTTTCTGTTTGATGGGGGCAGAATTCCCTCTGCAGGCCCCACCCCTGCAATCCCAGCAGCACCATCCGCACCAACCCACAATCACACACGGTCAACAAACATTGCATCAATTATAATAATTGATAAATGAGTGTGTTGTGTGATGCAACAGCTCGGTTTAACCCAACAAGACCTTTTTTGCATTTGCATACAAGAGAGACATTATACATTCATGAGCTGATGGAGATGCACACACACAAACACACTCTCTATTTCTGCTCTAACCCTATTTGACCATATCCCTGCTAATAGGAGAAGGGGAGGGATGACACTTGTATAAACTCAATATTATCTCACTAACTGGCTTGCTGCTTGCTAAGGTTTTTCACTTTTAAGATTAAACTCTTCGGCCAAAAGCTATAAGGCTTATGCAGCATTGTGACAACAAATCTCTTTTTTATTGGGAATAGACTGTGAAAGTCAATATCTTTCTCAGACAGAGGGGTTTAAATGCAGGACAGTGTTTTTTGTTCCATCCGAACAAATATAACTAGAAAAAGCCGGGAGGAGATGAAATGCTTTGGTATTGCTCCAATGCCAAGGTTTCTTCAACTGTTCCCACCCAGGACACAGAAGAAAAATGTAGTCTCACTCTGGGATCCAGTCTCATTAAAGCATATTGCCTCTTTTGTCAAGTGACGACGCGCCAGAAAGAGGCCTGTGACCAGAATGTCTTACAAAGGACAGTTAATAGCGGCAATCCAGACTCTATACTCCGGCAAGATGAGTAATGCTTCGAGGGACCCTGGTGTCTACTTTAAGACAGAAGAAACACTAAACTTTGGAGCTGTAGACCGCTTAATGACATACCAGCTCTGGGGAAGTTTTTTTGTTAATACTAGAAAGCCTGAAGGGGAGAAAGTGTGTCGTTCCATTGGAGACACGGAATAAAGCGAGTCACATGCATACCTACAGCTAACATCACAACTGTAAAGATTCTTTTTTTTACCTTTGTGTGGGAGTTTAATTAATCTTATTCAGAGTTTATCGACACCAGTGCACACTTGGAGGTCATCATGTGGAATGCACCAACTGTCAAATGGATGATGTTGGTTCAAAGGCTCGTGTCAGCAGGCATCCACCCTGCTGACTAAGACCAAGACACTGAATCACTGAAGCCTCCCCGCTGCAGGGCTCCTATATGAGCTGGGTTTGACCTCCACAGAGATTCGAACTGAACTATAGGCACCATGGCAGTACCATAACAATGTGCCATATAAATATAATCAGTTGAGTCGGAAGAAAATTCTCCTTCTGTGTGTTTCGTAGTGGTGGTACTCAGGAGCCGAGTGCACCCGCAAGGCGGTCTCGTCTCTTACATCCTACTTAGCTACGACCAACTTCATGACTTAAATATGCACCGAGTGCAACAAGCCCAATTGGTCTCAGCTAAGTGATGAGGGTTGCCAAGTAACACTCTTCCTATCCTCTAACTTTTTCCATCGAACTACCAAAAGGAGATATATATATATATATATATATATATACACATATATACCACAAACCAGAAGCAGAGAAAGTAAATAAGTCCTGTCAATGCATTCGACAATATCAGGCAATCAGGATTTTAAATAGAAGTCCTGCTTGGTCTTTGCTGTGTGCTCATGAGGTGGAAGGTGGATGAAATTCTGTCGGCAGCTTTGTAGAGCAGAGGAAACGCTTCAGCATGCTGTTGTCATTCGATGAACATTAATCATGTCTCCCACTGTGTTTTTGAAATGCCCCTAGCGTCCACCCTGCTCCGCTGTCTTCAATTCAGGAGTCATGTCAATCAAACGTGCACCCTGCAAGGTTTATTTACTGATAATACATCACCATTTTGTTTAAATGGATGATTAAGACTTAATGAGAGAGTTGTTAAAGAGTGGACACACACACACACACACACACACACACACACACACACACACAGTGAGAGAGCAATCAGCACCTGCAGGGAGGGGGACAGCGCTGCGTTTCCGTCGGACACATGCTGAAGTTGTGGGGCTCGCTCTTCAGTTCAAACAGGACATGTCCGCTTAAACAAAACCTTTGGATTGGCTCACTCTCTAAGTAAATGTTCGATCATGGATGACACCATCCATCTTTTTAAGACCTTGTCAATGATCATCCTGTGGAAAAGACACGCTGCCAGTGTGTTCAATGACCATTCATTTTTCCATTGGTGTTACCTTGGATACAAGTCTGATTTTCAATTTCAAGCCTGTATACATCCAAGGCCTAAAAGGTACATCCAGTTGTAACTCAAACAGGGCTTGAGTCCAACTGGTGCACAGGGCATAAGTTTAAGTCGGTTGTAAGTTTCGGCTCCAAGTTGGACGTAACGTTACACCCAGGCGTACGGTGAGCTGGTGCACTTGGCTCCAGGCTCTCTTATGCCAACACTATAGGTCAATTTCCACATACACAAACCACGCTGTTTCCTTCCAGGTCAGTTTCAAAATGAAACACAATAATAAGACTCATGATCGTATTTCCCCATCACTTTATCAACGTCAAAACAGGCACTGAATGAACCGCAAAGAAACCTCAGAAAGACAAAGAAAAACATTTTTCTCTTTAGGGCGTACACCGTCCAACAGAGCACAACGGACCAAGTGGAAATTGGCAGTGAGTCTCCGCCCACTTCATTTCATACAGATCCAAAAAAGTACCTTTAGTATCTGCACGAGACACACTAGGCTTTCACATAACTCACAAAGTGCATTACCATCCTCAAAGGGTTGTCAATGTAACAGGTGTAAGTGTGTTGTTTTTTTTTTATTTCCCTTCCCCAAACATTATTTTCTGAGAAATTTCATTTACAATACTTACATTTATTTGCAACTCCTTTTTATAACTAAAAGCAACTCTATTCAAAGTCAGTGCTCTTAACGTGTATGGCTTTGACTTCAAAATCAATTTTTTTTTTAAATGGAGGAAGGCAGCCATTGGTTTGTGCAAACGTGCTCTAAGCAGAGCCTGTCCTACTTTAAAACGCGTCATGACGAACTGTTGTGAGAAACAAAACCCAGAAATAAATCAGGAATGACTTGTATAGCCCTCACCGTACGTAGTCAGTCACAATAAACATGCTTTCACTTTTTCAGATATTCAATATGCAATTAAGCATGCTGAATGTATCTCTGCCTCTGCCAAAATGCCATTGAGCAAGCTCTTTCATATGACACAGAAATAAAGCCCCTTTGATCATTTAAGCATGCATGACATTAAATTATCCTAGATTTTCACAGAAGTGTAAGAATTTCTTCATTGTATGACATCACTTTGATCAAAATTGCTCTTTGAAAATTTGCAACACACAAGTCATAATAGTATCACCCACGCCAGGCGGCGTACGACTGATCAGAGGTTTCTATGGAAAACAGAAGACATAAAATCAGAGCCGCAGAGAACCGCAGAGCTCCTGAGCAACTAGGTCTAAAGAAATGGAGAGGAGACAGCTGTTTTTCCATTCATACAGTAACTGCATAAATGGTTTTATCGGATCCATTTTACCTCCAATTCTATGAGCACGCAGAATGGTCACATAAACGTCAGCTGCCAGTAACGAAGACATGAGGCTCATCTGAGCTTTAAAAGCAGCTGTAGAAAAATACCCTATAAGGACATGGTAAATTAAGGGTTTTGCTTCTCAGTCATCTGTGAAAAAAGTGTTGAGCAACCCGTACGAAAAGTAACCGACACGATAAGTTCAATAATAATTAAAATTACCCATAGCAACGTGAGCAACGGCCTTCTATTCCTCTATAAAACACCATCGTAAAGAAGAACAAACTGTTAAGAGCAGACGTTTGCTAGGGACACAGCTCCTATCAAAGACTCTGGAGGACTAACTGTGATCATATCAATCAGTGGAAAGAAGTTTAACTTGACGTCGGTCTGTTTACTGTGCGAAATAGGAGTAAGAAGAGGATAGCAACAGAGGAAGGAGGTTAAAAAATGAAAAAACCTGTAAGCTTCAACGGAGACATTTACAATACTGAAGATATCAGTTTAGGTTCACACCAAGCAGCAACCTCCAGGGTTAGAAATTAAGCCAATGTGGAAGTGTCAAATTCTGCAGTTCGTCGAGTGTCCACTTGAGGCTGGCTGCAGAAGCACAGGAAGTCACATGCACACCCATTCATAAGAGCCCGTATTTACAGCAGATATTAACATGTTTACAGCCTGGTACAAAAAAAACATATAGGTCTGGTTAGCTCATGCCTCGATCTGCACACACTGTACAGAGGTGTAACGGGCAATGTACGGACCCAATTGCAGCCCGACAGGAAACTGGAAGATAGAGTCACACTTTTTGATTTTCAGCAGCAGGTGATACAGTGGCAAGCACAGGTAATCACTGTAATCAAAAACTGAACAATGTCCCTGTTAGCCGACTGATGGCACGGGAAAACAGACCAGAGCCGGTCGTGCAGAACAAACACGAACAAAGCAGGGAACACAGGAAAACTCACATCTAACTGACAAAACAGGTAATCCACACTCAGACCAGAAAACAGGCGAACAGGATCCCTGAGAAGCTGAAGCAAAACTTGTGGTCGGGGACAGAAGGCTGAGGTAATCACCGGGGTTTTGACAGAGAAGGGGAGTCCAAGGCAGGCAGGGTCTGTACCGGGAGATCAGTGCAAGGGAACCCGCTGGAAAGACAGGCATGAATGTGAGTGGCAATGAGTAAGTGTGAAGCAGCAGCTTGTGTAGTGGCTTGATTACTGATCAGCTGCAAGTGAGGTGATGAGGTGATGAGGTGGGTGTGGCTGACAGGTAGAGTGAGAGGGAGGGAGTCTGAGTGGAGACATACTGAGAGGCAGAGCAGGGCTGTGTGGCAAAGGGGCAAATTTTTTGATAACTCATCCGTTTGATTTTATAGTAGCTGACCTGATTGACAGGCACATTGTAACGGTTTGTCAAGAGGTTTAAAACCCTCCTCAGCTCCAGCTCTCAGCCTGTCGTTAGGTTGACTGAAAGTTGGGCTGAGACAGGATTTCCAGCATGGCGACAGCTGCTGATTGGACTCCAGAGTCCCCTGCAGTAACAGCTGGGTGACGTCACTCAGGCTTCATCCATCAATAGTCAAAGTCTATGCACTTAAAGGAACATGTTCTGGGATACGTTTTTAGAGAACGGCAATGTCAACACACTCTGACAATAAAAAAAAAAAGATTCAGGTGCTGCACTGATTCATGCAGATCTGTTCACCTGGTCTCACTTCATCATTAGTGGGATGTTCACGTCACTGTGAGTAATGAAAGCTTATTTAGCTCGTTTTATGAAGGCTGCAGAGGGAAATGTTGCTATGAAAACAGCCCTAACTGTTTATCCCAATGCTATATGCTCAGAGGAAGAAATAAATCATTTTTAAATCGATAAAATATTTTCCAAATCGATATTTTGTGACAAATCTTGATTACACGAGTAGGAAGCTGTGTAATAAGTAGGATGATGTATTGTATCTAGCACGTTACACACCACACATTTGATCCAAAGTGCTTAACAACATACAAACAAGGGGGAACAGGAAGAAAAGAAGAAATAAACTGACGGAGAAGAGAAGAAAAAAAATCAAGAGTGATGAAAGGTCACGAATCAGATTTATCATTTCAATCCAGATAATAATAATAAAGACTTCAGTTTAGTTGTGGACAGTTAAAGCAAAAGAGTAAACAAGTGTTTTGAGATGACTTCAAAAGATGTCAATGACGGGGGGGATAATCAGGTGAAGGGGGGGTAGCGAGTTCCATAGTTTTGGGGCATAGATAGAAAAGGCCCTGTCCCCACAACACTTGGTCCCGGATCTCTGAACAGACACAAGTCTTTAGTCAGTTAGTCCTCTGACGGTGTGAGAAGGGGACAGCAGTTCAGTGAGGGCCGAACAATGTGGTGCCTTACAAACAAACAATAGGATTGTAAATTTAATTATGTCGCTAACTGGCAGCCAGTGTACGGAGGAAAAATGGGAGTAATATGCTCCCTCTTTTTTGGAACTTCAAAACTCCTGATGCTGTGTTTTGCACTATCTGAAGGCGAGATAAACAGGGCTGTGATGAGATGCAGTAATCAAGGTGGCACGAGATGAAGGCATGACGATGACGATGCGGACGGCTGTGGGATCAGTTGGTAGAGTCGGTCGTCTCTCAACCGGAAAGTTGGGGGTTCGATCCCCAGCTCCTGAAGCCACATGTCAGCTTTGTCCTTTGTACAACCCCAAGATGCTGCTTTGTCAGCGGCATGTGAATGTGTACAAATGGGATTAGTTACTTCTAATGGTCACTTGTCAGAAGACTAGAAAAGCGCTCTACAAGCTCAAGTCAATTTACCATTTACTGTGAGTTTTTCCAGGTCAGAGGTACAGAGAACTGATCTGAGTTTGGAGATGATGCAGTGCTGCATGAAACCTGAATTGAAAAATGACTTCAGGTCGGGCTGGGTTCCATTCCACGATAACAACGCAATCACTATACATTACCCCTTACATAATCCCTTTCAACTGATTGTTGTGGAGCTGGAGAACATAATGCAAACATAGTTTACCCAACTGCTTTAACACTGGAGACTCTATGAGAAAGAGAAAAAGGACATTTGAACATATATTCAATTTCACTGGGCAAATCTGCTGCCATGTGATATGAACAAAGGCTTCAGAAAAGCTACAGGAAGAACATGTTGGGGGGATCATTTACACCTCAGGCAACAAATGTCATCAACAGCATAGGTCTAATACATGTAATGCTTCATGCACCACCAGGAGAGCTAAACCAACAGGAAGCAACACTTTGCCTTCACTGCTTTTGAGTAACAGTTTGTGTTTGGTTCTCATATTTTCATTTGACAGTTTTTCAGGGATTTCCAGCAGGAAACCATAAAGTAGACTACATTAAGAATCATCGGTGCAAACAGAACGAAGGTACAATATTTCATATCTACAGTCATACAACTCATTGCTGTTCAACAGCCTCCTCCCTCTACATCTCGCCCCCTCTTTCTCTCGTTCATCCTGCTGTCCTTTCAGCCAGTCTCCCCCTCTCTCTCTCTCTCTCTCTCTCTCTCTCTCTCTCTCTCTCGTATATCTCCAGCTCCTCTCTGCACCTCGTCATCCCCGCCACAATTTATAGATCTCTCCCTCCTCTCTTCTCTGCCGTCGTCGTGTCTTTAAATCTGCCGTCCCCTCTTAATTCACGATAGCTCCTCTTCTCACACCGCTCTAACTCCAAGCTTTTCATTTCGCCTCATTTTTTGTTTACTTCTTCAACCTTGCTGCTGGCTGTATCATGTTATCTCTGGTTTTTTTTGCTTTCGTTTACCCCTTCCTCTTCACAACTGTCTCACTGAATGATTTCTTTTTACATGGGGAGGAGGTTAACAAAGTGCTCCAACTTTCTAAATAAGATTCACTTTTATTCAGTGGCTCAGCATAGATTCAGTAAATCACAGCAGCACTAGGTAATAAAATAAATGAGCTTCAGCACATAGCAATTACAACAGAGAGAACAGCAGTAACTCCCTCCACACCATGACACTCCTTTATTCTCTTCTTCTTTTCCATTTCCTCCACCTTTTTTTTACTTCCATAGCGATCTGTCTATCTCATCTTCTATACCTGCATGCTGTGTGTGCTCTATCTTTTTTCTCACATATCTTGTACTTCATGGTTGTCTCTGGTTGGAGAAAATAACACAGAACTGATTTATTCTACTGGTCTGCTACACATAATAAGAATACACCCTTAAAGAGGACATATTATACCCCTTTTTCCACCTTTTCAAACAGTCCCCTGTGGTCTAAATGAAACATCTGTGCTGTGCTTTGGTCAAACTATAACATGAATCAAGCACCAGAGGAGGTTTGTGACCCTGTATAAACCAGCTCTCTCAGAACGCTCCGTTTTGGTGCGTGTGTCTCTTTAAATACAATGACCCCTCCTGAGTTTCCCCGGTAGACATCACTCCTCTGTAGCGAGAATAAAAATGGCAGACCTGCGCAAAAGTTTTGCTCTAGGCTGGGGGTGGAGTCCATGGGTGGATCTACCAGGGGAAGGGAGGGGAGGGGATTTCTTTTACCAGAATCCCACTGTGATGTCACAAGGAGAGCAAATTTGAACCAGGCATCTTTCTCTGTGTTGTAAGACTTATGCAGACTACAAAGAAAGGACTGTATGGGTTTATTTCACATTTAGTGGTTCTATAGACACTCAGGTTACCCAAGTACATACTCTAAAAACAAATAATACTTTTTATAATGTCCCCTTTAAATGACTAAATATAAGTTTTCATACAATTTAATGTTTTATTTTTCTTCAACCAGTTAAGGATCAGACTTTGTCTTCCCAAAACAATTCTTCTCTTGCAAGCTCTGCCCTCCTCCCCATCACACTGATAATAAATGGTCGCTGTTGGTCAGTGGACAGACTCATTCTGCTGCCAGTCCATCTACCTACTGGTCAATTCTGTACGACATCGGCTGCACACTATAAATCAACACACACACACACACACACACAACTGCAGCCCCTGATGGGAGACCGGTCTGACGATTGATGCACACCTAGGTGCTAAACGGCCAAGATAATTAAACCCACGCATCCCTCCAGTGTGTGTGTCAGTGTGTGTGTGTGTGTGATTGCCTGGCTGTTATATTGCCCCGAACACACACACACACACACACACACACACAAACAAACACAGTTAGATGACAGACAGACATCCACGACGTCTACCCATCTCGTCTCACACAAACACCATTACACCTAAAACATACACTTTTTGTCGTTGGCCTTGTAAACACACAAACACACGTACAATCTCCCTTTCTCTAAAAACACTCAGAGAGAATAAAAAGAGAGCGAGAAGGCTGGAGGAAGGGAGAGAATGCACCTGCTGGGCTGTAAAGCACTCAGACAAACAGCGTCTGTGTTTGGGAAGACTTGAACAAATGGGAAAATTATACAGTGGAACCAAAATGGCATCCTTTCACCCAAAGGTGCTTCGCCCAACCAGGCTAATCAGAATTCTTGGAGCGTGTATTCACTTCCTTCTTTTCATTTGAGTGGGTTTTTTTTTTTATTAAGATTTGTACACACACATACACATACAACCTTGCAGTACAATGTAAAGACCAGGATGGATTGCTGAACGGTCCTAACAAGAACCGGTGTGAGTCCTGAGAACACAGCCTCTGTTTGAAGGGAAGGTTAACTTTTCTTGTATGAGAATCAATCAGACAACTAAAACAACACTAAGTAACCACTGATGAAGTATTAAAGGATTCAAAACCATTACATTTGATTTAAACGGGCTATGTAAAGATGAGAAATGTCTACATGGCAAAACTTTAAAGAACAAACCAGACATGTATCCTTTAGAGTGACACCAAAACATTTCTGAGACACAAAACAATAGAGCTGAATGTGACCATACAGAGACACAATGTAGTGATGAACACACACACACAGATGCACAATGAGTTCAAAGGGATCTCCTGTCCTCTGTAGTTCCTGTGCCTTGCTCCTGTATGTAGAATGGGCCGGAAGCCCTTGTTCGTACTCAGCCATATGTGTAAAGGTAAAAGCAGAGGAGGGGGAATCATCCTGAGCAAACAGAAACAAATGTTAACTTGTCAAAAACATATTTTCTACATTTATTTTTTTGCTGACTTTGTGTGTGTGTGTGTGTGTGTGTGTGTTTATCCTGCTCTACATCTCCGCTGAATGCTCCTGTTCCCGTGAGGGCCTGTCTTTCACTCACGGTGCCGGCTTTTAGCGCACTTGCGTTAGTTTATACACACACACACACACACTCGTGCGGTTTGATGAATGAATAATGGAAAGCCTGATGGTCTTATGGTGAGTTCAAAGACCAAAAATAGTCAAATCAACGGGTGACAGACTTTGTATCGGTGTGACTTCAGAATCCCTCTCTTTAACCAGGATCATCGGTAATTCATGAACCTACACACCATCA